>NW_027315724.1:2293158-2338158 GCF_026437365.1 Eucyclogobius newberryi
GTGTTAGTGTTAGGGTTAGTGTTAGGGTTAGTGTTAGGGTTAGTGTTAGGGTTAGTGTTTAGGGTTAGTGTTAGTGTTAGGGTTAGTGTTAGGGCTAGGGTTAGGGTTAGTGTTAGTGTTAGTATTAGGGCTAGGGTTAGTGTTAATGTTAGTGTTAGTGTTAGGGCTAGGGTTAGGGTTAGTGTTAGTGTTAATGTTAGTGTTAGTGTTAATGCTAGGGTTAGGGTTAGTGTTAGTGTTAATGTTAGTGTTAGTGTTAGTGTTAGTGTTAGTGTTAGTGTTAATGTTAGTGTTAGTGTTAGTGTTAGTGTTAGGGCTAGGGTTAGGGTTAGTGTTAGTGTTAGTATTAGGGCTAGGGTTAGTGTTAATGTTAGTGTTAGTGTTAGTGTTAGGGTTAGTGTTAGGGTTAGTGTTAGGGTTAGTGTTAGTGTTAGTGTTAGGGTTAGTGTTAGTGTTAGTGGGTTAGGGTTAGGGTTAGGGTTAGTGTTAGTGTTAGTGTTAGTGTTAGGGTTAGTGTTAGTGTTAGTGTTAGGGTTAGGGTTAGGGTTAGGGTTAGGGTTAGGGTTAGGGTTAGGGTTAGTGTTAGTGTTAGTGTTAGTGTTAGTGTTAGTGTTAGGGTTAGTGTTAGTGTTAGTGTTAGGGTTAGTCTTAGGGTTAGGGTTAGGGTTAGTCTTAGGGTTAGGGTTAGGGTTAGTGTTAGTGTTAGTGTTAGTGTTAGGGTTAGTGTTAGTGTTAGTGTTAGGGTTAGTGTTAGTGTTAGTGTTAATGTTAGGGTTAGTGTTAGTGTTAGGGTTAGTGTTAGGGTTAGTGTTAGTGTTAGGGTTAGTGTTAGGGTTAGTGTTAGGGTTAGTGTTAGTGTTAGTGTTAGGGTTAGTGTTAGGGTTAGGGTTAGTGTTAGTGTTAGTGTTAGTGTTAGTGTTAGTGTTAGTTTTAGTGTTAGTGTTAGCGTTAGTGTTAGTGTTAGTGTTAGTGTTAGTGTTAGTGTTAGGGTTAGGGTTAGGGTTAGTGTTAGTGTTAGTGTTAGTTTTAGGGCTAGGGCTAGGGTTAGGGTTAGTGTTAGTGTTAGTGTTAGTGTTAGGCTAGGGTTAGTGTTAGTGTTAGTGTTAGTGTTAGTGTTAGGGCTAGGGTTAGGGTTAGTGTTAGTGTTAATGTTAGTGTTAGTGTTAGGGTTAGTGTTAGTGTTAATGTTAGTGTTAGTGTTAGGGCTAGGGTTAGGGTTAGTGTTAGTGTTAGGGCTAGGGTTAGTGTTAATGTTAGTGTTAGTGTTAGTGTTAGGGCTAGGGTTAGGGTTAGTGTTAATGTTAGTGTTAGTGTTAGTGTTAGTGTTAATGTTAGTGTTAGTGTTAATGTTAATGTTAGTGTTAGTGTTATTGTTAGTGTTAGTGTTAGGGCTAGGGTTAGGGTTAGTGGGTTAGGGTCAGTGTTAGTGTTAGTGTTAGTGTTAGTGTTAGTGTTAGTGTTAGTGGTAGTGTTAGTGTTAGTGTTAGTGTTAGTGTTAGGGTTAGGGTTAGGGTTAGGGTTAGGGTTAGGGTTAGGGTTAGTGTTAGGGTTAGTGTTAGTGTTAGTGTTAGTGTTAGTGTTAGTGTTAGGGCTAGGGTTAGGGTTAGTGTTAGTGTTAGTGTTAATGTTAGTGTTAGTGTTAGGGCTAGGGTTAGTGTTAGTGTTAGCGTTAGGGTTAGTGTTAGTGTTAGTGTTAGTCTTAATGTTAGGGTTAGTGTTAGTGTTAGTGTTAGGGTTAGGGTTAGTGTTAGTGTTAGGGTTAGTGTTAGTGTTAGTGTTAGTGTTAGTGTTAGGGTTAGTGTTAGTGTTAGTGTTAGTGTTAGTCTTAATGTTAGGGTTAGTGTTAGTGTTAGTGTTAGTGTTAGGGTTAGGGTTAGTGTTAGTGTTAGTGTTAGGGTTAGTGTTAGGGTTAGGGTTAGTGTTAGTGTTAGTGTTAGTGTTAGGGTTAGTGTTAGGGTTAGTGTTAGTGTTAGGGTTAGTGTTAGGGTTAGTGTTAGTGTTAGGGTTAGTGTTAGTGTTAGTGTTGGTGTTAGTTTTAGTGTTAGTGTTAGTGTTAGTGTTAGGGTTAGTGTTAGGGTTAGTGTTAGGGTTAGTGTTATTGTTAGTGTTAGTGTTAGTGTTAGGGTTAGGGTTAGGGTTAGTGTTAGTGTTAGTGTTAGTGTTAGTTTTAGGGCTAGGGTTAGGGTTAGGGTTAGGGTTAGTGTTAGGGTTAGTGTTAGTGTTAGGGTTAGTGTTAGGGTTAGGGTTAGTGTTAGTGTTAGTGGGTTAGGGTTAGGGTTAGGGTTAGGGTTAGGGTTAGGGCTAGGGTTAGTGTTAGTGTTAGTGTTAGTGTTAGTGTTATGGTTAGTGTTAGTGGGTTAGGGTTAGGGTTAGGGTTAGGGTTAGGGTTAGTGTTAGTGTTAGTGTTAGGGTTAGGGTTAGTGTTAGTGTTAGTGTTAGGGTTAGGGTTAGGGTTAGGGTTAGTGTTAGTGTTAGTGTTAGTGTTAGTGTTAGTGTTAGGGTTAGTGTTAGTGTTAGTGTTAGTGTTAGTGTTAGTGTTAGGGTTAGTGTTAGTGTTAGTGTTAGTCTTAATGTTAGGGTTAGTGTTAGTGTTACGATTAGTGTTAGGGTTAGGGTTAGTGTTAGTGTTAGGGTTAGTGTTAGGGTTAGTGTTAGTGTTAGTGTTAGTGTTAGTGTTAGGGTTAGTGTTAGGGTTAGTGTTAGTGTTAGTGTTAGGGTTAGTGTTAGTGTTAGTGTTAGTGTTACGGCTAGGGTTAGGGTTAGTGTTAGTGTTAATGTTAGTGTTAGTGTTAGGGTTAGTGTTAGTGTTAATGTTAGTGTTAGTGTTAGTGTTAGTGTTAGTGTTACGGCTAGGGTTAGGGTTAGTGTTAGTGTTAATGTTAGTGTTAGTGTTAGGGTTAGTGTTAGTGTTAATGTTAGTGTTAGTGTTATTTTTAGGGCTAGGGTTAGTGTTAGTGTTATTGTTAGGGCTAGGGTTAGGGTTAGTGTTAATGTTAGTGTTAGGGCTAGGGTTAGTGTTAATGTTAGTGTTAGTGTTAGGGCTAGGGTTAGGGTTAGTGTTAGTGTTAGTGTTAGTGTTAATGTTAGTGTTAGTGTTAGTGTTAGTGTTAGGGCTAGGGTTAGTGTTAGTGTTAGTGTTAGGGTTAGTGTTAGTGTTAGTGTTAGTGTTAGTGTTAGTGTTAGTGTTAGTGTTAGGGTTAGTGTTAGTGTTAGTGTTAGTGTTAGTCTTAATGTTAGGGTTAGTGTTAGTGTTACGGTTAGTGTTAGGGTTAGGGTTAGTGTTAGTGTTAGGGTTAGTGTTAGGGTTAGTGTTAGTGTTAGTGTTAGGGTTAGTGTTAGGGTTAGTGTTAATGTTAGTGTTAGTGTTAGGGCTAGGGTTAGTGTTAGTGTTAGTGTTAGTGTTAGGGTTAGGGTTAGTGTTAGTGTTAATGTTAGTGTTAGTGTTAGTGTTATTTTTAGGGCTAGGGTTAGTGTTAGTGTTATTGTTAGGGCTAGGGTTAGGGTTAGTGTTAATGTTAGTGTTAGTGTTAGGGCTAGGGTTAGTGTTAATGTTAGTGTTAGTGTTAGTGTTAATGTTAGTGTTAGTGTTAGTGTTAGTGTTAGTGTTAGTGTTAGGGTTAGTGTTAGTGTTAGTGTTAGTGTTAATGTTAGTGTTAGTGTTAGTGTTAGTGTTAGGGTTAGTGTTAGTGTTAGTGTTAGTGTTAATGTTAGTGTTAGTGTTAGTGTTAGGGCTAGGGTTAGTGTTAGTGTTAGTGTTAGGGTTAGTGTTAGTGTTAGTGTTAGTGTTAGTGTTAGTGTTAGTCTTAATGTTAGGGTTAGTGTTAGTATTAGGGTTAGTGTTAGGGTTAGGGTTAGTGTTAGTGTTAGGGTTAGTGTTAGGGTTAGTGTTAGGGTTAGTGTTAGTGTTAGTGTTAGGGTTAGTGTTAGTGTTAGTGTTAGTCTTAATGTTAGGGTTAGTGTTAGTGTTAGGGTTAGTGTTAGGGTTAGGGTTAGTGTTAGTGTTAGGGTTAGTGTTAGGGTTAGTGTTAGTGTTAGTGTTAGTGTTAGGGTTAGTGTTAGGGTTAGTGTTAGTGTTAGTGTTAGTGTTAGTGTTAGTGTTGGTGTTAGTTTTAGTGTTAGGGTTAGTGTTAGTGTTAGTGTTAGGGTTAGTCTTAGGGTTAGGGTTAGGGTTAGTCTTAGGGTTAGGGTTAGGGTTAGTGTTAGTGTTAGTGTTAGTGTTAGGGTTAGTGTTAGTGTTAGGGTTAGTGTTAGTGTTAGTGTTAATGTTAGGGTTAGTGTTAGTGTTAGGGTTAGTGTTAGTGTTAGTGTTAGGGTTAGGGTTAGGGTTAGTGGGTTAGGGTTAGGGTTAGTGTTAATGTTAGTGTTAGTGTTAGTGTTAGGGCTAGGATTAGTGTTAGTGTTATTGTTAGTGTTAGTGTTAGGGCTAGGGTTAGGGTTAGTGTTAATGTTAGTGTTAGGGCTAGGGTTAGTGTTAATGTTAGTGTTAGTGTTAGGGCTAGGGTTAGGGTTAGTGTTAGTGTTAGTGTTAGTGTTAATGTTAGTGTTAGTGTTAGGGCTAGGGTTAGTGTTAGTGTTAGGGTTAGTGTTAGGGTTAGTGTTAGTGTTAGTGTTAGTGTTAGGGTTAGTGTTAGTGTTAGTGTTAGTGTTAATGTTAGGGTTAGTGTTAGTGTTAGGGTTAGTGTTAGGGTTAGGGTTAGGGTTAGTGTTAGTGTTAGTGTTAGGGTTACGGCTAGGGTTAGGGTTAGTGTTAGTGTTAATGTTAGTGTTAGTGTTAGTGTTAGGGTTAGGGTTAGGGTTAGTGGGTTAGGGTTAGGGTTAGGGTTAGGGTTAGTGTTAGTGTTAGGGCTAGGGTTAGGGTTAGGGTTAGGGTTAGTGTTAGTGTTAGTGTTAATGTTAGTGTTAGTGTTAGGGCTAGGGTTAGTGTTAGTGTTAGTGTTAGGGTTAGTGTTAGTGTTAGGGTTAGGGTTAGGGTTAGTGTTAGGGTTAGTGTTAGTGTTAGGGTTAGTGTGGTTAGTGTTAGTGTTAGTGTTAGTGTTAGTTTTAGTGTTAGTGTTAGTTTTAGTTTTAGTGTTAGTGTTAGTGTTAGTGTTAGGGCTAGGGTTAGGGTTAGTGTTAGTGTTAATGTTAGTGTTAGTGTTAGTGTTAATGCTAGGGTTAGGGTTAGTGTTAGTGTTAATGTTAGTGTTAGTGTTAGTGTTAGTGTTAGTGTTAGTGTTAGTGTTAGTGTTAGGGCTAGGGTTAGGGTTAGTGTTAGTGTTAGTATTAGGGCTAGGGTTAGTGTTAATGTTAGTGTTAGTGTTAGTGTTAGGGTTAGTGTTAGGGTTAGTGTTAGGGTTAGTGTTAGTGTTAGTGTTAGTGTTAGGGTTAGTGTTAGGGTTAGGGTTAGGGTTAGGGTTAGTGTTAATGTTAGTGTTAGTGTTAGTGTTAGGGTTAGGGTTAGTGTTAATGTTAGTGTTAGTGTTAGTGTTAGGGCTAGGATTAGTGTTAGTGTTAGTGTTAGGGCTAGGGTTAGGGTTAGTGTTAATGTTAGTGTTAGTGTTAGGGCTAGGGTTAGTGTTAGTGTTAGTGTTAGGGCTAGGGTTAGTGTTAATGTTAGTGTTAGTGTTAGTGTTAGGGTTAGGGTTAGGGTTAGTGTTAGTGTTAGTGTTAATGTTAGTGTTAGTGTTAGGGCTAGGGTTAGTGTTAGTGTTAGTGTTAGGGTTAGTGTTAGTGTTAGGGTTAGGGTTAGGGTTAGTGTTAGGGTTAGTGTTAGTGTTAGGGTTAGTGTTAGTGTTAGGGTTAGGGTTAGTGTTAGTGTTAGTGTTAGTGTTAGTTTTAGTGTTAGTGTTAGTTTTAGTTTTAGTGTTAGTGTTAGTGTTAGTGTTAGTGTTAGTGTTAGTGTTAGTGTTAGTGTTAGTGTTAGGGTTAGGGTTAGGGTTAGTGGGTTAGGGTTAGGGTTAGTGTTAATGTTAGTGTTAGTGTTAGTGTTAGTGTTAGGGCTAGGATTAGTGTTAGTGTTATTGTTAGTGTTAGGGCTAGGGTTAGGGTTAGTGTTAATGTTAGTGTTAGGGCTAGGGTTAGTGTTAATGTTAGTGTTAGTGTTAGGGCTAGGGTTAGGGTTAGTGTTAGTGTTAGTGTTAGTGTTAGTGTTAATGTTAGTGTTAGGGCTAGGGTTAGTGTTAGTGTTAGTGTTAGTGTTAGTGTTAGGGTTAGTGTTAGTGTTAGTGTTAGTGTTAGTGTTAGTGTTAGTGTTAGTGTTAATGTTAGGGTTAGTGTTAGTGTTAGGGTTAGTGTTAGGGTTAGGGTTAGGGTTAGTGTTAGTGTTAGTGTTAGTGTTAGGGTTAGTGTTAGGGTTAGTGTTAGGGTTAGTGTTAGGGTTAGTGTTAGTGTTAGGGTTAGTGTTAGTGTTAGGGTTAGTGTTAGGGCTAGGGTTAGGGTTAGTGTTAGTGTTAGTATTAGGGCTAGGGTTAGTGTTAATGTTAGTGTTAGTGTTAGGGCTAGGGTTAGGGTTAGTGTTAGTGTTAATGTTAGTGTTAGTGTTAATGCTAGGGTTAGGGTTAGTGTTAGTGTTAATGTTAGTGTTAGTGTTAGTGTTAGTGTTAGTGTTAATGTTAGTGTTAGTGTTAGTGTTAGTGTTAGTGTTAGGGCTAGGGTTAGGGTTAGTGTTAGTGTTAGTATTAGGGCTAGGGTTAGTGTTAATGTTAGTGTTAGTGTTAGTGTTATGGTTAGTGTTAGGGTTAGTGTTAGGGTTAGTGTTAGTGTTAGTGTTAGGGTTAGGGTTAGTGTTAGTGTTAGTGGGTTAGGGTTAGGGTTAGGGTTAGGGTTAGGGTTAGTGTTAGTGTTAGTGTTAGTGTTAGGGTTAGTGTTAGTGTTAGTGTTAGTGTTAGGGTTAGGGTTAGGGTTAGGGTTAGGGTTAGGGTTAGGGTTAGGGTTAGTGTTAGTGTTAGTGTTAGTGTTAGTGTTAGGGTTAGTGTTAGTGTTAGTGTTAGGGTTAGTCTTAGGGTTAGGGTTAGGGTTAGTCTTAGGGTTAGGGTTAGGGTTAGTGTTAGTGTTAGTGTTAGTGTTAGGGTTAGTGTTAGTGTTAGTGTTAGGGTTAGTGTTAGTGTTAATGTTAGGGTTAGTGTTAGTGTTAGGGTTAGTGTTAGGGTTAGTGTTAGTGTTAGGGTTAGTGTTAGGGTTAGTGTTAGGGTTAGTGTTAGTGTTAGGGTTAGTGTTAGGGTTAGGGTTAGTGTTAGTGTTAGTGTTAGTGTTAGTGTTAGTGTTAGTTTTAGTGTTAGTGTTAGCGTTAGTGTTAGTGTTAGTGTTAGTGTTAGTGTTAGGGTTAGGGTTAGTGTTAGTGTTAGTGTTAGTGTTAGTGTTAGTTTTAGGGCTAGGGCTAGGGTTAGGGTTAGTGTTAGTGTTAGTGTTAGTGTTAGGCTAGGGTTAGTGTTAGTGTTAGTGTTAGGGCTAGGGTTAGGGTTAGTGTTAGTGTTAATGTTAGTGTTAGTGTTAGGGTTAGTGTTAGTGTTAATGTTAGTGTTAGTGTTAGGGCTAGGGTTAGGGTTAGTGTTAGTGTTAGGGCTAGGGTTAGTGTTAATGTTAGTGTTAGTGTTAGTGTTAGGGCTAGGGTTAGGGTTAGTGTTAATGTTAGTGTTAGTGTTAGTGTTAATGTTAGTGTTAGTGTTAATGTTAATGTTAGTGTTAGTGTTAATGTTAGTGTTAGTGTTAGTGTTAGGGCTAGGGTTAGGGTTAGTGGGTTAGGGTTAGTGTTAGTGTTAGTGTTAGTGTTAGTGTTAGTGTTAGTGGTAGTGTTAGTGTTAGTGTTAGTGTTAGTGTTAGGGTTAGGGTTAGGGTTAGGGTTAGGGTTAGGGTTAGGGTTAGTGTTAGTGTTAGTGTTAGTGTTAGTGTTAGTGTTAGTGTTAGGGCTAGGGTTAGGGTTAGTGTTAGTGTTAGTGTTAGTGTTAATGTTAGTGTTAGTGTTAGTGTTAGGGCTAGGGTTAGTGTTAGTGTTAGCGTTAGGGTTAGTGTTAGTGTTAGTGTTAGTGTTAGTCTTAATGTTAGGGTTAGTGTTAGTGTTAGTGTTAGGGTTAGGGTTAGTGTTAGTGTTAGGGTTAGTGTTAGGGTTAGTGTTAGTGTTAGTGTTAGTGTTAGTGTTAGTGTTAGTGTTAGGGTTAGTGTTAGTGTTAGTGTTAGTCTTAATGTTAGGGTTAGTGTTAGTGTTAGTGTTAGGGTTAGGGTTAGTGTTAGTGTTAGTGTTAGGGTTAGTGTTAGGGTTAGGGTTAGTGTTAGTGTTAGTGTTAGTGTTAGTGTTAGGGTTAGTGTTAGGGTTAGTGTTAGTGTTAGGGTTAGTGTTAGGGTTAGTGTTAGTGTTAGGGTTAGTGTTAGTGTTAGTGTTGGTGTTAGTTTTAGTGTTAGTGTTAGTGTTAGGGTTAGTGTTAGGGTTAGTGTTAGTGTTAGTGTTAGTGTTAGTGTTAGGGTTAGGGTTAGGGTTAGTGTTAGTGTTAGTGTTAGTGTTAGTTTT
Organism: Eucyclogobius newberryi; assembly: GCF_026437365.1. Classification (NCBI taxonomy): domain Eukaryota; kingdom Metazoa; phylum Chordata; class Actinopteri; order Gobiiformes; family Gobiidae; genus Eucyclogobius; species Eucyclogobius newberryi. Next base: position 2,301,638 of record NW_027315724.1, read on the forward strand.
AGGGCTAGGGTTAGGGTTAGGGTTAGGGTTAGTGTTAGGGTTAGTGTTAGTGTTAGGGTTAGTGTTAGGGTTAGGGTTAGTGTTAGTGTTAGTGGGTTAGGGTTAGGGTTAGGGTTAGGGCTAGGGTTAGTGTTAGTGTTAGTGTTAGTGTTAGGGTTAGTGTTAGTGGGTTAGGGTTAGGGTTAGGGTTAGGGTTAGTGTTAGTGTTAGTGTTAGGGTTAGGGTTAGTGTTAGTGTTAGTGTTAGGGTTAGGGTTAGGGTTAGGGTTAGTGTTAGTGTTAGTGTTAGTGTTAGTGTTAGTGTTAGTGTTAGGGTTAGTGTTAGTGTTAGTGTTAGTGTTAGTGTTAGTGTTAGTGTTAGGGTTAGTGTTAGTGTTAGTGTTAGTCTTAATGTTAGGGTTAGTGTTAGTGTTACGATTAGTGTTAGGGTTAGGGTTAGTGTTAGTGTTAGGGTTAGTGTTAGGGTTAGTGTTAGTGTTAGTGTTAGTGTTAGGGTTAGTGTTAGGGTTAGTGTTAGTGTTAGTGTTAGTGTTAGTGTTAGGGTTAGTGTTAGTGTTAGTGTTAGTGTTACGGCTAGGGTTAGGGTTAGTGTTAGTGTTAATGTTAGTGTTAGTGTTAAGGTTAGTGTTAGTGTTAATGTTAGTGTTAGTGTTAGTGTTAGTGTTAGTGTTAGTGTTACGGCTAGGGTTAGGGTTAGTGTTAGTGTTAATGTTAGTGTTAGTGTTAGGGTTAGTGTTAGTGTTAATGTTAGTGTTAGTGTTAGTGTTATTTTTAGGGCTAGGGTTAGTGTTAGTGTTATTGTTAGGGCTAGGGTTAGGGTTAGTGTTAATGTTAGTGTTAGGGCTAGGGTTAGTGTTAATGTTAGTGTTAGTGTTAGGGCTAGGGTTAGGGTTAGTGTTAGTGTTAGTGTTAGTGTTAATGTTAGTGTTAGTGTTAGTGTTGGTGGGTTAGGGTTAGGGTTAGGGTTAGGGTTAGGGTTAGGGTTAGTGTTAGTGTTAGTGTTAGTGTTAGGGTTAGTGTTAGTGTTAGTGTTAGTGTTAGGGTTAGGGTTAGGGTTAGGGTTAGGGTTAGGGTTAGGGTTAGTGTTAGTGTTAGTGTTAGTGTTAGTGTTAGGGTTAGTGTTAGTGTTAGTGTTAGGGTTAGTCTTAGGGTTAGGGTTAGGGTTAGTCTTAGGGTTAGGGTTAGGGTTAGTGTTAGTGTTAGTGTTAGTGTTAGGGTTAGTGTTAGTGTTAGTGTTAGGGTTAGTGTTAGTGTTAATGTTAGGGTTAGTGTTAGTGTTAGGGTTAGTGTTAGGGTTAGTGTTAGTGTTAGGGTTAGTGTTAGGGTTAGTGTTAGGGTTAGTGTTAGTGTTAGGGTTAGTGTTAGGGTTAGGGTTAGTGTTAGTGTTAGTGTTAGTGTTAGTGTTAGTGTTAGTTTTAGTGTTAGTGTTAGCGTTAGTGTTAGTGTTAGTGTTAGTGTTAGTGTTAGGGTTAGGGTTAGTGTTAGTGTTAGTGTTAGTGTTAGTGTTAGTTTTAGGGCTAGGGCTAGGGTTAGGGTTAGTGTTAGTGTTAGTGTTAGTGTTAGGCTAGGGTTAGTGTTAGTGTTAGTGTTAGGGCTAGGGTTAGGGTTAGTGTTAGTGTTAATGTTAGTGTTAGTGTTAGGGTTAGTGTTAGTGTTAATGTTAGTGTTAGTGTTAGGGCTAGGGTTAGGGTTAGTGTTAGTGTTAGGGCTAGGGTTAGTGTTAATGTTAGTGTTAGTGTTAGTGTTAGGGCTAGGGTTAGGGTTAGTGTTAATGTTAGTGTTAGTGTTAGTGTTAATGTTAGTGTTAGTGTTAATGTTAATGTTAGTGTTAGTGTTAATGTTAGTGTTAGTGTTAGTGTTAGGGCTAGGGTTAGGGTTAGTGGGTTAGGGTTAGTGTTAGTGTTAGTGTTAGTGTTAGTGTTAGTGTTAGTGGTAGTGTTAGTGTTAGTGTTAGTGTTAGTGTTAGGGTTAGGGTTAGGGTTAGGGTTAGGGTTAGGGTTAGGGTTAGTGTTAGTGTTAGTGTTAGTGTTAGTGTTAGTGTTAGTGTTAGGGCTAGGGTTAGGGTTAGTGTTAGTGTTAGTGTTAGTGTTAATGTTAGTGTTAGTGTTAGTGTTAGGGCTAGGGTTAGTGTTAGTGTTAGCGTTAGGGTTAGTGTTAGTGTTAGTGTTAGTGTTAGTCTTAATGTTAGGGTTAGTGTTAGTGTTAGTGTTAGGGTTAGGGTTAGTGTTAGTGTTAGGGTTAGTGTTAGGGTTAGTGTTAGTGTTAGTGTTAGTGTTAGTGTTAGTGTTAGTGTTAGTGTTAGGGTTAGTGTTAGTGTTAGTGTTAGTCTTAATGTTAGGGTTAGTGTTAGTGTTAGTGTTAGGGTTAGGGTTAGTGTTAGTGTTAGTGTTAGGGTTAGTGTTAGGGTTAGGGTTAGTGTTAGTGTTAGTGTTAGTGTTAGTGTTAGGGTTAGTGTTAGGGTTAGTGTTAGTGTTAGGGTTAGTGTTAGGGTTAGTGTTAGTGTTAGGGTTAGTGTTAGTGTTAGTGTTGGTGTTAGTTTTAGTGTTAGTGTTAGTGTTAGGGTTAGTGTTAGGGTTAGTGTTAGTGTTAGTGTTAGTGTTAGTGTTAGGGTTAGGGTTAGGGTTAGTGTTAGTGTTAGTGTTAGTGTTAGTTTTAGGGCTAGGGTTAGGGTTAGGGTTAGGGTTAGTGTTAGGGTTAGTGTTAGTGTTAGGGTTAGTGTTAGGGTTAGGGTTAGTGTTAGTGTTAGTGGGTTAGGGTTAGGGTTAGGGTTAGGGCTAGGGTTAGTGTTAGTGTTAGTGTTAGTGTTAGGGTTAGTGTTAGTGGGTTAGGGTTAGGGTTAGGGTTAGGGTTAGTGTTAGTGTTAGTGTTAGGGTTAGGGTTAGTGTTAGTGTTAGTGTTAGGGTTAGGGTTAGGGTTAGGGTTAGTGTTAGTGTTAGTGTTAGTGTTAGTGTTAGTGTTAGTGTTAGGGTTAGTGTTAGTGTTAGTGTTAGTGTTAGTGTTAGTGTTAGTGTTAGGGTTAGTGTTAGTGTTAGTGTTAGTCTTAATGTTAGGGTTAGTGTTAGTGTTACGATTAGTGTTAGGGTTAGGGTTAGTGTTAGTGTTAGGGTTAGTGTTAGGGTTAGTGTTAGTGTTAGTGTTAGTGTTAGGGTTAGTGTTAGGGTTAGTGTTAGTGTTAGTGTTAGTGTTAGGGTTAGTGTTAGTGTTAGTGTTAGTGTTACGGCTAGGGTTAGGGTTAGTGTTAGTGTTAATGTTAGTGTTAGTGTTAGGGTTAGTGTTAGTGTTAATGTTAGTGTTAGTGTTAGTGTTAGTGTTAGTGTTAGTGTTAGTGTTAGGGTTAGTGTTAGTGTTAGTGTTAGTGTTAGGGTTAGTGTTAGGGTTAGTGTTAGTGTTAGTGTTAGTGTTAGTGTTAGGGTTAGTGTTAGTGTTAATGTTAGTGTTAGTGTTAGGGTTAGTGTTAGTGTTAATGTTAGTGTTAGGGTTAGTGTTAGTGTTAGTGTTAGTGTTAGGGTTAGTGTTAGGGTTAGTGTTAGTGTTAGTGTTAGTGTTAGTGTTAGGGTTAGTGTTAGTGTTAGTGTTAGTGTTACGGCTAGGGTTAGGGTTAGTGTTAGTGTTAATGTTAGTGTTAGTGTTAGGGTTAGTGTTAGTGTTAATGTTAGTGTTAGTGTTAGTGTTATTTTTAGGGCTAGGGTTAGTGTTAGTGTTATTGTTAGGGCTAGGGTTAGGGTTAGTGTTAATGTTAGTGTTAGGGCTAGGGTTAGTGTTAATGTTAGTGTTAGTGTTAGGGCTAGGGTTAGGGTTAGTGTTAGTGTTAGTGTTAGTGTTAATGTTAGTGTTAGTGTTAGTGTTAGTGTTAGGGCTAGGGTTAGTGTTAGTGTTAGTGTTAGGGTTAGTGTTAGTGTTAGTGTTAGTGTTAGGGTTAGTGTTAGTGTTAGTGTTAGTGTTAGGGTTAGTGTTAGTGTTAGTGTTAGTGTTAGTCTTAATGTTAGGGTTAGTGTTAGTGTTACGGTTAGTGTTAGGGTTAGGGTTAGTGTTAGTGTTAGGGTTAGTGTTAGGGTTAGTGTTAGTGTTAGTGTTAGGGTTAGTGTTAGGGTTAGTGTTAATGTTAGTGTTAGTGTTAGGGCTAGGGTTAGTGTTAGTGTTAGTGTTAGTGTTAGTGTTAGGGTTAGGGTTAGTGTTAGTGTTAATGTTAGTGTTAGTGTTAGTGTTATTTTTAGGGCTAGGGTTAGTGTTAGTGTTATTGTTAGGGCTAGGGTTAGGGTTAGTGTTTATGTTAGTGTTACGGCTAGGGTTAGGGTTAGTGTTAGTGTTAATGTTAGTGTTAGGGTTAGTGTTAGTGTTAATGTTAGTGTTAGTGTTAGTGTTAGTGTTAGTGTTAGTGTTAGTGTTACGGCTAGGGTTAGGGTTAGTGTTAGTGTTAATGTTAGTGTTAGTGTTAGGGTTAGTGTTAGTGTTAATGTTAGTGTTAGTGTTAGTGTTATTTTTAGGGCTAGGGTTAGTGTTAGTGTTATTGTTAGGGCTAGGGTTAGGGTTAGTGTTAATGTTAGTGTTAGGGCTAGGGTTAGTGTTAATGTTAGTGTTAGTGTTAGGGCTAGGGTTAGGGTTAGTGTTAGTGTTAGTGTTAGTGTTAATGTTAGTGTTAGTGTTAGTGTTAGGGCTAGGGTTAGTGTTAGTGTTAGTGTTAGGGTTAGTGTTAGTGTTAGTGTTAGTGTTAGGGTTAGTGTTAGTGTTAGTGTTAGTGTTAGTGTTAGGGTTAGTGTTAGTGTTAGTGTTAGTGTTAGTCTTAATGTTAGGGTTAGTGTTAGTGTTACGGTTAGTGTTAGGGTTAGGGTTAGTGTTAGTGTTAGGGTTAGTGTTAGGGTTAGTGTTAGTGTTAGTGTTAGGGTTAGGGTTAGGGTTAGTGTTAATGTTAGTGTTAGTGTTAGGGCTAGGGTTAGTGTTAGTGTTAGTGTTAGTGTTAGTGTTAGGGTTAGGGTTAGTGTTAGTGTTAATGTTAGTGTTAGTGTTAGTGTTATTTTTAGGGCTAGGGTTAGTGTTAGTGTTATTGTTAGGGCTAGGGTTAGGGTTAGTGTTAATGTTAGTGTTAGTGTTAGGGCTAGGGTTAGTGTTAATGTTAGTGTTAGTGTTAGTGTTAGTGTTAATGTTAGTGTTAGTGTTAGTGTTAGTGTTAGTGTTAGTGTTAGGGTTAGTGTTAGTGTTAGTGTTAGTGTTAATGTTAGTGTTAGTGTTAGTGTTAGTGTTAGGGTTAGTGTTAGTGTTAGTGTTAGTGTTAGTGTTAGTGTTAATGTTAGTGTTAGTGTTAGTGTTAGGGCTAGGGTTAGTGTTAGTGTTAGTGTTAGGGTTAGTGTTAGTGTTAGTGTTAGTGTTAGTGTTAGTGTTAGTCTTAATGTTAGGGTTAGTGTTAGTGTTAGGGTTAGTGTTAGGGTTAGGGTTAGTGTTAGTGTTAGGGTTAGTGTTAGGGTTAGTGTTAGTGTTAGGGTTAGTGTTAGTGTTAGTGTTAGTCTTAATGTTAGGGTTAGTGTTAGTGTTAGGGTTAGTGTTAGGGTTAGGGTTAGTGTTAGTGTTAGGGTTAGTGTTAGGGTTAGTGTTAGTGTTAGTGTTAGTGTTAGGGTTAGTGTTAGGGTTAGTGTTAGTGTTAGTGTTAGTGTTAGTGTTAGTGTTGGTGTTAGTGTTAGTGTTGGTGTTAGTTTTAGTGTTAGGGTTAGTGTTAGTGTTAGTGTTAGGGTTAGTCTTAGGGTTAGGGTTAGGGTTAGGGTTAGGGTTAGTGTTAGTGTTAGTGTTAGTGTTAGTGTTAGTGTTGGTGTTAGTTTTAGTGTTAGGGTTAGTGTTAGTGTTAGTGTTAGGGTTAGTCTTAGGGTTAGGGTTAGGGTTAGGGTTAGTGTTAGTGTTAGTGTTAGTGTTAGGGTTAGTGTTAGTGTTAGGGTTAGTGTTAGTGTTAGTGTTAGTGTTAATGTTAGGGTTAGTGTTAGTGTTAGGGTTAGTGTTAGTGTTAGTGTTAGTGTTAGTGTTAGGGTTAGGGTTAGTGGGTTAGGGTTAGGGTTAGTGTTAATGTTAGTGTTAGTGTTAGTGTTAGGGCTAGGATTAGTGTTAGTGTTATTGTTAGTGTTAGGGCTAGGGTTAGGGTTAGTGTTAATGTTAGTGTTAGGGCTAGGGTTAGTGTTAATGTTAGTGTTAGTGTTAGGGCTAGGGTTAGTGTTAGTGTTAGTGTTAGTGTTAATGTTAGTGTTAGTGTTAGGGCTAGGGTTAGTGTTAGTGTTAGTGTTAGTGTTAGGGTTAGTGTTAGGGTTAGTGTTAGTGTTAGTGTTAGTGTTAGTATTAGGGCTAGGGTTAGTGTTAATGTTAGTGTTAGTGTTAGGGCTAGGGTTAGGGTTAGTGTTAGTGTTAATGTTAGTGTTAGTGTTAGTGTTAATGCTAGGGTTAGGGTTAGTGTTAGTGTTAATGTTAGTGTTAGTGTTAGTGTTAGTGTTAATGTTAGTGTTAGTGTTAGTGTTAGTGTTAGGGCTAGGGTTAGGGTTAGTGTTAGTGTTAGTATTAGGGCTAGGGTTAGTGTTAATGTTAGTGTTAGTGTTAGTGTTAGGGTTAGTGTTAGGGTTAGTGTTAGGGTTAGTGTTAGTGTTAGTGTTAGGGTTAGGGTTAGTGTTAGTGTTAGTGGGTTAGGGTTAGGGTTAGGGTTAGGGTTAGGGTTAGTGTTAGGGTTAGTGTTAGTGTTAGTGTTAGGGTTAGGGTTAGTGTTAGTGTTAGTGGGTTAGGGTTAGGGTTAGGGTTAGGGTTAGTGTTAGTGTTAGTGTTAGTGTTAGGGTTAGTGTTAGTGTTAGTGTTAGGGTTAGGGTTAGGGTTAGGGTTAGGGTTAGGGTTAGGGTTAGGGTTAGGGTTAGGGTTAGGGTTAGTGTTAGTGTTAGTGTTAGTGTTAGTGTTAGTGTTAGTGTTAGTGTTAGGGTTAGTGTTAGTGTTAGTGTTAGGGTTAGTCTTAGGGTTAGGGTTAGGGTTAGTCTTAGGGTTAGGGTTAGGGTTAGTGTTAGTGTTAGTGTTAGTGTTAGTGTTAGGGTTAGTGTTAGTGTTAGGGTTAGTGTTAGTGTTAGTGTTAGTGTTAGTGTTAATGTTAGGGTTAGTGTTAGTGTTAGGGTTAGTGTTAGGGTTAGTGTTAGTGTTAGGGTTAGTGTTAGGGTTAGTGTTAGGGTTAGTGTTAGTGTTAGTGTTAGGGTTAGTGTTAGGGTTAGTGTTAGTGTTAGTGTTAGTGTTAGTGTTAGTGTTAGTTTTAGTGTTAGTGTTAGCGTTAGTGTTAGTGTTAGTGTTAGTGTTAGTGTTAGTGTTAGTGTTAGGGTTAGGGTTAGTGTTAGTGTTAGTGTTAGTGTTAGTTTTAGGGCTAGGGCTAGGGTTAGGGTTAGTGTTAGTGTTAGTGTTAGTGTTAGAATAGGGTTAGTGTTAGTGTTAGTGTTAGGGCTAGGGTTAGGGTTAGTGTTAGTGTTAATGTTAGTGTTAGTGTTAGGGTTAGTGTTAGTGTTAATGTTAGTGTTAGTGTTAGGGCCAGGGTTAGGGTTAGTGTTAGTGTTAGGGCTAGGGTTAGTGTTAATGTTAGTGTTAGTGTTAGTGTTAGGGCTAGGGTTAGGGTTAGTGTTAATGTTAGTGTTAATGTTAGTGTTAGTGTTATAGTGTTAATGTTAATGTTAGTGTTAGTGTTAATGTTAGTGTTAGTGTTAGTGTTAGGGCTAGGGTTAGGGTTAGTGGGTTAGGGTTAGTGTTAGTGTTAGTGTTAGTGTTAGTGTTAGTGTTAGTGTTAGTGTTAGTGTTAGTGTTAGTGTTAGGGTTAGGGTTAGGGTTAGGGTTAGGGTTAGGGTTAGGGTTAGGGTTAGTGTTAGGGTTAGGGTTAGTGTTAGTGTTAGGGTTAGTGTTAGGGTTAGTGTTAGTGTTAGTGTTAGTGTTAGTGTTAGTGTTAGTGTTAGGGCTAGGGTTAGGGTTAGTGTTAGTGTTAGTGTTAGTGTTAATGTTAGTGTTAGTGTTAGTGTTAGGGCTAGGGTTAGTGTTAGTGTTAGCGTTAGGGTTAGTGTTAGTGTTAGTGTTAGTGTTAGTCTTAATGTTAGGGTTAGTGTTAGTGTTAGTGTTAGGGTTAGGGTTAGTGTTAGTGTTAGGGTTAGTGTTAGGGTTAGTGTTAGTGTTAGTGTTAGTGTTAGTGTTAGGGTTAGTGTTAGTGTTAGTGTTAGTGTTAGTGTTAGTCTTAATGTTAGGGTTAGTGTTAGTGTTAGTGTTAGTGTTAGGGTTAGGGTTAGTGTTAGTGTTAGGGTTAGTGTTAGGGTTAGGGTTAGTGTTAGTGTTAGTGTTAGTGTTAGGGTTAGTGTTAGGGTTAGTGTTAGTGTTAGGGTTAGTGTTAGGGTTAGTGTTAGTGTTAGGGTTAGTGTTAGTGTTAGTGTTGGTGTTAGTTTTAGTGTTAGTGTTAGTGTTAGGGTTAGTGTTAGGGTTAGTGTTAGGGTTAGTGTTAGTGTTAGTGTTAGGGTTAGGGTTAGGGTTAGTGTTAGTGTTAGTGTTAGTGTTAGTTTTAGGGCTAGGGTTAGGGTTAGGGTTAGGGTTAGGGTTAGTGTTAGGGTTAGTGTTAGTGTTAGGGTTAGTGTTAGGGTTAGGGTTAGGGTTAGTGTTAGTGTTAGTGGGTTAGGGTTAGGGTTAGGGTTAGGGCTAGGGTTAGTGTTAGTGTTAGTGTTAGGGTTAGTGTTAGTGGGTTAGGGTTAGGGTTAGGGTTAGGGTTAGGGTTAGTGTTAGTGTTAGTGTTAGGGTTAGGGTTAGTGTTAGTGTTAGTGTTAGGGTTAGGGTTAGGGTTAGGGTTAGTGTTAGTGTTAGTGTTAGTGTTAGTGTTAGGGTTAGTGTTAGTGTTAGTGTTAGTGTTAGTGTTAGGGTTAGTGTTAGTGTTAGTCTTAATGTTAGGGTTAGTGTTAGTGTTACGATTAGTGTTAGGGTTAGGGTTAGTGTTAGTGTTAGGGTTAGTGTTAGGGTTAGTGTTAGTGTTAGTGTTAGTGTTAGTGTTAGTGTTAGGGTTAGTGTTAGGGTTAGTGTTAGTGTTAGTGTTAGTGTTAGTGTTAGTGTTAGGGTTAGTGTTAGTGTTAGTGTTAGTGTTACGGCTAGGGTTAGGGTTAGTGTTAGTGTTAATGTTAGTGTTAGTGTTAGGGTTAGTGTTAGTGTTAATGTTAGTGTTAGTGTTAGTGTTAGTGTTACGGCTAGGGTTAGGGTTAGTGTTAGTGTTAATGTTAGTGTTAGTGTTAGGGTTAGTGTTAGTGTTAATGTTAGTGTTAGTGTTAGTGTTATTTTTAGGGCTAGGGTTAGTGTTAGTGTTATTGTTAGGGCTAGGGTTAGGGTTAGTGTTAATGTTAGTGTTAGGGCTAGGGTTAGTGTTAATGTTAGTGTTAGTGTTAGGGCTAGGGTTAGGGTTAGTGTTAGTGTTAGTGTTAGTGTTAGTGTTAGTGTTAGTGTTAGTGTTAGTGTTAGTGTTAGTGTTAGTGTTAGGGCTAGGGTTAGTGTTAGTGTTAGTGTTAGGGTTAGTGTTAGTGTTAGTGTTAGTGTTAGGGTTAGTGTTAGTGTTAGTGTGAGTGTTAGGGTTAGTGTTAGTGTTAGTGTTAGTGTTAGTCTTAATGTTAGGGTTAGTGTTAGTGTTACGGTTAGTGTTAGGGTTAGGGTTAGTGTTAGTGTTAGTGTTAGTGTTAGGGTTAGTGTTAGTGTTAGTGTTAGGGTTAGTGTTAGGGTTAGTGTTAATGTTAGTGTTAGTGTTAGGGCTAGGGTTAGTGTTAGTGTTAGTGTTAGTGTTAGTGTTAGGGTTAGTGTTAGTGTTAATGTTAGTGTTAGTGTTAGTGTTATTTTTAGGGCTAGGGTTAGTGTTAGTGTTATTGTTAGGGCTAGGGTTAGGGTTAGTGTTAATGTTAGTGTTAGTGTTAGTGTTAGGGCTAGGGTTAGTGTTAATGTTAGTGTTAGTGTTAGTGTTAGTGTTAATGTTAGTGTTAGTGTTAGTGTTAATGTTAGTGTTAGTGTTAGTGTTAGTGTTAGGGTTAGTGTTAGTGTTAGTGTTAGTGTTAGTGTTAATGTTAGTGTTAGTGTTAGTGTTAGGGCTAGGGTTAGTGTTAGTGTTAGTGTTAGTGTTAGTGTTAGTGTTAGTGTTAGTGTTAGTGTTAGTGTTAGTGTTAGTCTTAATGTTAGGGTTAGTGTTAGTGTTAGGGTTAGTGTTAGGGTTAGGGTTAGTGTTAGTGTTAGGGTTAGTGTTAGGGTTAGTGTTAGTGTTAGTGTTAGGGTTAGTGTTAGTGTTAGTGTTAGTCTTAATGTTAGGAATAGTGTTAGTGTTAGGGTTAGTGTTAGGGTTAGGGTTAGTGTTAGTGTTAGGGTTAGTGTTAGGGTTAGTGTTAGTGTTAGTGTTAGTGTTAGGGTTAGTGTTAGGGTTAGTGTTAGTGTTAGTGTTAGTGTTAGTGTTAGTGTTAGTGTTAGTGTTAGTCTTAATGTTAGGGTTAGTGTTAGTGTTACGGTTAGTGTTAGGGTTAGGGTTAGTGTTAGTGTTAGGGTTAGTGTTAGGGTTAGTGTTAGTGTTAGTGTTAGGGTTAGTGTTAGGGTTAGTGTTAATGTTAGTGTTAGTGTTAGGGCTAGGGTTAGTGTTAGTGTTAGTGTTAGTGTTAGTGTTAGGGTTAGTGTTAGTGTTAATGTTAGTGTTAGTGTTAGTGTTATTTTTAGGGCTAGGGTTAGTGTTAGTGTTATTGTTAGGGCTAGGGTTAGGGTTAGTGTTAATGTTAGTGTTAGTGTTAGTGTTAGTGTTAGGGCTAGGGTTAGTGTTAATGTTAGTGTTAGTGTTAGTGTTAGTGTTAATGTTAGTGTTAGTGTTAGTGTTAATGTTAGTGTTAGTGTTAGTGTTAGTGTTAGGGTTAGTGTTAGTGTTAGTGTTAGTGTTAGTGTTAGTGTTAATGTTAGTGTTAGTGTTAGTGTTAGGGCTAGGGTTAGGGTTAGTGTTAGTGTTAGGGTTAGTGTTAGTGTTAGTGTTAGTGTTAGTGTTAGTGTTAGTGTTAGTGTTAGTCTTAATGTTAGGGTTAGTGTTAGTGTTAGGGTTAGTGTTAGGGTTAGGGTTAGTGTTAGTGTTAGGGTTAGTGTTAGGGTTAGTGTTAGTGTTAGTGTTAGGGTTAGTGTTAGTGTTAGTGTTAGTCTTAATGTTAGGGTTAGTGTTAGTGTTAGGGTTAGTGTTAGGGTTAGGGTTAGTGTTAGTGTTAGGGTTAGTGTTAGGGTTAGTGTTAGTGTTAGTGTTAGTGTTAGGGTTAGTGTTAGGGTTAGTGTTAGTGTTAGTGTTAGTGTTAGTGTTGGTGTTAGTTTTAGTGTTAGTGTTAGTGTTAGTGTTAGTGTTAGGGTTAGTGTTAGGGTTAGGGTTAGTGTTAGTGTTAGTGTTAGTGTTAGGGTTAGGGTTAGGGTTAGTGTTAGTGTTAGTTTTAGGGCTAGGGTTAGGGTTAGGGTTAGGGTTAGGGTTAGGGTTAGTGTTAGGGTTAGTGTTAGTGTTAGTGTTAGGGTTAGTGTTAGGGTTAGGGTTAGGGTTAGGGTTAGTGTTAGTGTTAGTGTTAGTGGGTTAGGGTTAGGGTTAGGGCTAGGGTTAGTGTTAGTGTTAGTGTTAGTGTTAGGGTAAGTGTTAGTGGGTTAGTGTTAGTGTAAGGGTTAGGGTTAGTGTTAGTGTTAGTGTTAGGGTTAGGGTTAGGGTTAGGGTTAGTGTTAGTGTTAGTGTTAGTGTTAGTGTTAGTGTTAGTGTTAGTGTTAGTGTTAGTGTTAGTGTTAGTGTTAGGGTTAGTGTTAGGGTTAGTGTTAGTGTTAGTGTTAGTGTTAGGGTTAGTGTTAGTGTTAGTCTTAATGTTAGGGTTAGTGTTAGTGTTACGGTTAGTGTTAGGGTTAGGGTTAGTGTTAGTGTTAGGGTTAGTGTTAGGGTTAGTGTTAGTGTTAGTGTTAGGGTTAGTGTTAGGGTTAGGGTTAGTGTTAGGGTTAGTGTTAGTGTTAGGGTTAGTGTTAGTGTTAGTGTTAGGGTTAGTGTTAGTGTTAGTGTTAGTGTTAGTGTTAGGGTTAGTGTTAGTGTTAGTGTTAGTGTTAGTGTTAGTGTTACGGCTAGGGTTAGGGTTAGTGTTAGTGTTAATGTTAGTGTTAGTGTTAGTGTTAGTGTTAGTGTTAGGGCTAGGGTTAGGGTTAGGGTTAGTGTTAGTGTTAGTGTTAGTGTTAATGTTAGTGTTAGTGTTAGTGTTAGTGTTAGTGTTACGGCTAGGGTTAGGGTTAGTGTTAGTGTTAATGTTAGTGTTAGTGTTAGTGTTAGTGTTAGGGCTAGGGTTAGGGTTAGGGTTAGTGTTAGGGCTAGGGTTAGTGTTAGTGTTAGTGTTAGTGTTAGGGTTAGTGTTAGGGTTAGTGTTAGTGGGTTAGGGTTAGGGTTAGGGTTAGTGTTAGTGTTAGTGGGTTAGGGTTAGGGTTAGGGTTAGGGCTAGGGCTAGGGTTAGTGTTAGTGTTAGTGTTAGTGTTAGTGTTAGGGTTAGTGTTAGTGGGTTAGGGTTAGGGTTAGGGTTAGGGCTAGGGTTAGTGTTAGTGTTAGTGTTAGGGTTAGTGTTAGTGGGTTAGGGTTAGGGTTAGGGTTAGGGTTAGGGTTAGTGTTAGTGTTAGTGTTAGGGTTAGGGTTAGTGTTAGTGTTAGTGTTAGGGTTAGGGTTAGGGTTAGGGTTAGGGTTAGTGTTAGTGTTAGTGTTAGTGTTAGTGTTAGTGTTAGTGTTAGGGTTAGTGTTAGTGTTAGTGTTAGTGTTAGTGTTAGGGTTAGTGTTAGTGTTAGTGTTAGTCTTAATGTTAGGGTTAGTGTTAGTGTTACGATTAGTGTTAGGGTTAGGGTTAGTGTTAGTGTTAGGGTTAGTGTTAGGGTTAGTGTTAGTGTTAGTGTTAGTGTTAGTGTTAGGGTTAGTGTTAGTGTTAGTGTTAGTGTTAGTGTTAGGGTTAGTGTTAGTGTTAGTGTTAGTGTTACGGCTAGGGTTAGGGTTAGTGTTAGTGGTAATGTTAGTGTTAGTGTTAGTGTTAGGGTTAGTGTTAGTGTTAATGTTAGTGTTAGTGTTAGTGTTAGTGTTATTTTTAGGGCTAGGGTTAGTGTTAGTGTTATTGTTAGGGCTAGGGTTAGGGTTAGTGTTAATGTTAGTGTTAGGGCTAGGGTTAGTGATAATGTTAGTGTTAGTGTTAGGGCTAGGGTTAGGGTTAGTGTTAGTGTTAGTGTTAATGTTAGTGTTAGTGTTAGTGTTAGTGTTAGGGCTAGGGTTAGTGTTAGTGTTAGTGTTAGGGTTAGTGTTAGTGTTAGTGTTAGTGTTAGTGTTAGGGTTAGTGTTAGGGTTAGTGTTAGTGTTAGTGTTAGTGTTAGTGTTAGTGTTAGTGTTAGGGTTAGTGTTAGTGTTAATGTTAGTGTTAGTGTTAGTGTTAGTGTTAGTGTTACGGCTAGGGTTAGGGTTAGTGTTAGTGTTAATGTTAGTGTTAGTGTTAGGGTTAGTGTTAGTGTTAATGTTAGGGTTAGGGTTAGTGTTAGTGTTAGGGTTAGTGTTAGGGTTAGTGTTAGTGTTAGGGTTAGTGTTAGGGTTAGTGTTAGGGTTAGTGTTAGTGTTAGTGTTAGTGTTAGGGTTAGTGTTAGTGTTAGTGTTAGTGTTAGTGTTAGTGTTAGTGTTAGCGTTAGTGTTAGTGTTAGTGTTAGTGTTAGTGTTAGTGTTAGTGTTAGTGTTAGGGTTAGGGTTAGTGTTAGTGTTAGTGTTAGTGTTAGTTTTAGGGCTAGGGCTAGGGTTAGGGTTAGTGTTAGTGTTAGTGTTAGTGTTAGGCTAGGGTTAGTGTTAGTGTTAGTGTTAGGGCTAGGGTTAGGGTTAGTGTTAGTGTTAATGTTAGTGTTAGTGTTAGGGTTAGTGTTAGTGTTAATGTTAGTGTTAGTGTTAGGGCCAGGGTTAGGGTTAGTGTTAGTGTTAGGGCTAGGGTTAGTGTTAATGTTAGTGTTAGTGTTAGTGTTAGGGCTAGGGTTAGGGTTAGTGTTAATGTTAGTGTTAATGTTAGTGTTAGTGTTATAGTGTTAATGTTAATGTTAGTGTTAGTGTTAATGTTAGTGTTAGTGTTAGTGTTAGGGCTAGGGTTAGGGTTAGTGGGTTAGGGTTAGTGTTAGTGTTAGTGTTAGTGTTAGTGTTAGTGTTAGTGGTAGTGTTAGTGTTAGTGTTAGTGTTAGTGTTAGGGTTAGGGTTAGGGTTAGGGTTAGGGTTAGGGTTAGGGTTAGGGTTAGTGTTAGTGTTAGTGTTAGTGTTAGTGTTAGTGTTAGTGTTAGGGCTAGGGTTAGGGTTAGTGTTAGTGTTAGTGTTAGTGTTAATGTTAGTGTTAGTGTTAGTGTTAGGGCTAGGGTTAGTGTTAGTGTTAGTGTTAGGGTTAGGGTTAGTGTTAGTGTTAGGGTTAGTGTTAGGGTTAGGGTTAGTGTTAGTGTTAGTGTTAGTGTTAGGGTTAGTGTTAGGGTTAGTGTTAGTGTTAGTGTTAGTGTTAGTCTTAATGTTAGGGTTAGTGTTAGTGTTAGTGTTAGTGTTAGGGTTAGGGTTAGTGTTAGTGTTAGGGTTAGTGTTAGGGTTAGGGTTAGTGTTAGTGTTAGTGTTAGTGTTAGGGTTAGTGTTAGGGTTAGTGTTAGTGTTAGGGTTAGTGTTAGGGTTAGTGTTAGTGTTAGGGTTAGTGTTAGTGTTAGTGTTGGTGTTAGTTTTAGTGTTAGTGTTAGTGTTAGGGTTAGTGTTAGGGTTAGTGTTAGGGTTAGTGTTAGTGTTAGTGTTAGTGTTAGGGTTAGGGTTAGGGTTAGTGTTAGTGTTAGTGTTAGTGTTAGTTTTAGGGCTAGGGTTAGGGTTAGGGTTAGGGTTAGTGTTAGGGTTAGTGTTAGTGTTAGGGTTAGTGTTAGGGTTAGGGTTAGGGTTAGTGTTAGTGTTAGTGGGTTAGGGTTAGGGTTAGGGTTAGGGTTAGGGCTAGGGTTAGTGTTAGTGTTAGTGTTAGTGTTAGGGTTAGTGTTAGTGGGTTAGGGTTAGGGTTAGGGTTAGGGTTAGTGTTAGTGTTAGTGTTAGGGTTAGGGTTAGTGTTAGTGTTAGTGTTAGGGTTAGGGTTAGGGTTAGGGTTAGTGTTAGTGTTAGTGTTAGTGTTAGTGTTAGGGTTAGTGTTAGTGTTAGTGTTAGTGTTAGGGTTAGTGTAAGTGTTAGTCTTAATGTTAGGGTTAGTGTTAGTGTTACGATTAGTGTTAGGGTTAGGGTTAGTGTTAGTGTTAGGGTTAGTGTTAGGGTTAGTGTTAGTGTTAGTGTTAGTGTTAGTGTTAGGGTTAGTGTTAGGGTTAGTGTTAGTGTTAGTGTTAGTGTTAGTGTTAGTGTTAGTGTTAGGGTTAGTGTTAGTGTTAGTGTTAGTGTTACGGCTAGGGTTAGGGTTAGTGTTAGTGTTAATGTTAGTGTTAGTGTTAGGGTTAGTGTTAGTGTTAATGTTAGTGTTAGTGTTAGTGTTAGTGTTAGTGTTACGGCTAGGGTTAGGGTTAGTGTTATTGTTAATGTTAGTGTTAGTGTTAGGGTTAGTGTTAGTGTTAATGTTAGTGTTAGTGTTAGTGTTATTTTTAGGGCTAGGGTTAGTGTTAGTGTTATTGTTAGGGCTAGGGTTAGGGTTAGTGTTAATGTTAGTGTTAGGGCTAGGGTTAGTGTTAATGTTAGTGTTAGTGTTAGGGCTAGGGTTAGGGTTAGTGTTAGTGTTAGTGTTAGTGTTAATGTTAGTGTTAGTGTTAGTGTTAGTGTTAGTGTTAGGGCTAGGGTTAGTGTTAGTGTTAGTGTTAGGGTTAGTGTTAGTGTTAGTGTTAGTGTTAGGGTTAGTGTTAGTGTTAGTGTTAGTGTTAGGGTTAGTGTTAGTGTTAGTGTTAGTGTTAGTCTTAATGTTAGGGTTAGTGTTAGTGTTACGGTTAGTGTTAGGGTTAGGGTTAGTGTTAGTGTTAGGGTTAGTGTTAGGGTTAGTGTTAGTGTTAGTGTTAGGGTTAGTGTTAGGGTTAGTGTTAATGTTAGTGTTAGTGTTAGGGCTAGGGTTAGTGTTAGTGTTAGTGTTAGTGTTAGTGTTAGGGTTAGTGTTAGTGTTAGTGTTAATGTTAGTGTTAGTGTTAGTGTTATTTTTAGGGCTAGGGTTAGTGTTAGTGTTATTGTTAGGGCTAGGGTTAGGGTTAGTGTTAATGTTAGTGTTAGTGTTAGTGTTAGGGCTAGGGTTAGTGTTAATGTTAGTGTTAGTGTTAGTGTTAGTGTTAGTGTTAATGTTAGTGTTAGTGTTAGTGTTAATGTTAGTGTTAGTGTTAGTGTTAGTGTTAGTGTTAGGGTTAGTGTTAGTGTTAGTGTTAGTGTTAATGTTAGTGTTAGTGTTAGTGTTAGGGCTAGGGTTAGTGTTAGTGTTAGTGTTAGGGTTAGTGTTAGTGTTAGTGTTAGTGTTAGTGTTAGTCTTAATGTTAGGGTTAGTGTTAGTGTTAGGGTTAGTGTTAGGGTTAGGGTTAGTGTTAGTGTTAGGGTTAGTGTTAGGGTTAGTGTTAGTGTTAGTGTTAGGGTTAGTGTTAGTGTTAGTGTTAGTCTTAATGTTAGGGTTAGTGTTAGTGTTAGGGTTAGTGTTAGGGTTAGGGTTAGTGTTAGTGTTAGGGTTAGTGTTAGGGTTAGTGTTAGTGTTAGTGTTAGTGTTAGGGTTAGTGTTAGGGTTAGTGTTAGTGTTAGTGTTAGTGTTAGTCTTAATGTTAGGGTTAGTGTTAGTGTTACGGTTAGTGTTAGGGTTAGGGTTAGTGTTAGTGTTAGGGTTAGTGTTAGGGTTAGTGTTAGTGTTAGTGTTAGGGTTAGTGTTAGGGTTAGTGTTAATGTTAGTGTTAGTGTTAGGGCTAGGGTTAGTGTTAGTGTTAGTGTTAGTGTTAGTGTTAGGGTTAGTGTTAGTGTTAATGTTAGTGTTAGTGTTAGTGTTATTTTTAGGGCTAGGGTTAGTGTTAGTGTTATTGTTAGGGCTAGGGTTAGGGTTAGTGTTAATGTTAGTGTTAGTGTTAGTGTTAGGGCTAGGGTTAGTGTTAATGTTAGTGTTAGTGTTAGTGTTAGTGTTAATGTTAGTGTTAGTGTTAGTGTTAATGTTAGTGTTAGTGTTAGTGTTAGTGTTAGGGTTAGTGTTAGTGTTAGTGTTAGTGTTAGTGTTAGTGTTAATGTTAGTGTTAGTGTTAGTGTTAGGGCTAGGGTTAGTGTTAGTGTTAGTGTTAGGGTTAGTGTTAGTGTTAGTGTTAGTGTTAGTGTTAGTGTTAGTGTTAGTGTTAGTCTTAATGTTAGGGTTAGTGTTAGTGTTAGGGTTAGTGTTAGGGTTAGGGTTAGTGTTAGTGTTAGGGTTAGTGTTAGGGTTAGTGTTAGTGTTAGTGTTAGGGTTAGTGTTAGTGTTAGTGTTAGTCTTAATGTTAGGGTTAGTGTTAGTGTTAGGGTTAGTGTTAGGGTTAGGGTTAGTGTTAGTGTTAGGGTTAGTGTTAGGGTTAGTGTTAGTGTTAGTGTTAGTGTTAGGGTTAGTGTTAGGGTTAGTGTTAGTGTTAGTGTTAGTGTTAGTGTTGGTGTTAGTTTTAGTGTTAGTGTTAGTGTTAGTGTTAGTGTTAGGGTTAGTGTTAGGGTTAGGGTTAGTGTTAGTGTTAGTGTTAGTGTTAGGGTTAGGGTTAGGGTTAGTGTTAGTGTTAGTTTTAGGGCTAGGGTTAGGGTTAGGGTTAGGGTTAGGGTTAGGGTTAGTGTTAGGGTTAGTGTTAGTGTTAGTGTTAGGGTTAGTGTTAGGGTTAGGGTTAGGGTTAGGGTTAGGGTTAGTGTTAGTGTTAGTGGGTTAGGGTTAGGGTTAGGGTTAGGGCTAGGGTTAGTGTTAGTGTTAGTGTTAGTGTTAGGGTAAGTGTTAGTGGGTTAGTGTTAGTGTAAGGGTTAGGGTTAGTGTTAGTGTTAGTGTTAGGGTTAGGGTTAGGGTTAGGGTTAGTGTTAGTGTTAGTGTTAGTGTTAGTGTTAGTGTTAGTGTTAGTGTTAGGGTTAGTGTTAGGGTTAGTGTTAGTGTTAGTGTTAGTGTTAGGGTTAGTGTTAGTGTTAGTCTTAATGTTAGGGTTAGTGTTAGTGTTACGGTTAGTGTTAGGGTTAGGGTTAGTGTTAGTGTTAGGGTTAGTGTTAGGGTTAGTGTTAGTGTTAGTGTTAGGGTTAGTGTTAGGGTTAGGGTTAGGGTTAGTGTTAGGGTTAGTGTTAGTGTTAGGGTTAGTGTTAGTGTTAGTGTTAGGGTTAGTGTTAGTGTTAGTGTTAGTGTTAGTGTTAGGGTTAGTGTTAGTGTTAGTGTTAGTGTTAGTGTTAGTGTTAGTGTTACGGCTAGGGTTAGGGTTAGTGTTAGTGTTAATGTTAGTGTTAGTGTTAGTGTTAGTGTTAGTGTTAGTGTTAGGGCTAGGGTTAGGGTTAGGGTTAGTGTTAGTGTTAGTGTTAGTGTTAATGTTAGTGTTAGTGTTAGTGTTAGGGTTAGTGTTAGTGTTAGTGTTAGTGTTAGTGTTACGGCTAGGGTTAGGGTTAGTGTTAGTGTTAATGTTAGTGTTAGTGTTAGTGTTAGTGTTAGGGCTAGGGTTAGGGTTAGGGTTAGTGTTAGGGCTAGGGTTAGTGTTAGTGTTAGTGTTAGTGTTAGGGTTAGTGTTAGGGTTAGTGTTAGTGGGTTAGGGTTAGGGTTAGGGTTAGTGTTAGTGTTAGTGGGTTAGGGTTAGGGTTAGGGTTAGGGCTAGGGCTAGGGTTAGTGTTAGTGTTAGTGTTAGTGTTAGTGTTAGGGTTAGTGTTAGTGGGTTAGGGTTAGGGTTAGGGTTAGGGCTAGGGTTAGTGTTAGTGTTAGTGTTAGGGTTAGTGTTAGTGGGTTAGGGTTAGGGTTAGGGTTAGGGTTAGGGTTAGTGTTAGTGTTAGTGTTAGGGTTAGGGTTAGTGTTAGTGTTAGTGTTAGGGTTAGGGTTAGGGTTAGTGTTAGTGTTAGTGTTAGTGTTACGGCTAGGGTTAGGGTTAGTGTTAGTGTTAATGTTAGTGTTAGTGTTAGGGTTAGTGTTAGTGTTAATGTTAGTGTTAGTGTTAGTGTTAGTGTTAGTGTTACGGCTAGGGTTAGGGTTAGTGTTAGTGTTAATGTTAGTGTTAGTGTTAGGGTTAGTGTTAGTGTTAATGTTAGTGTTAGTGTTAGTGTTATTTTTAGGGCTAGGGTTAGTGTTAGTGTTATTGTTAGGGCTAGGGTTAGGGTTAGTGTTAATGTTAGTGTTAGGGCTAGGGTTAGTGTTAATGTTAGTGTTAGTGTTAGGGCTAGGGTTAGGGTTAGTGTTAGTGTTAGTGTTAGTGTTAATGTTAGTGTTAGTGTTAGTGTTAGTGTTAGTGTTAGTGTTAGGGCTAGGGTTAGTGTTAGTGTTAGTGTTAGGGTTAGTGTTAGTGTTAGTGTTAGTGTTAGGGTTAGTGTTAGTGTTAGTGTTAGTGTTAGGGTTAGTGTTAGTGTTAGTGTTAGTGTTAGTCTTAATGTTAGGGTTAGTGTTAGTGTTACGGTTAGTGTTAGGGTTAGGGTTAGTGTTAGTGTTAGGGTTAGTGTTAGGGTTAGTGTTAGTGTTAGTGTTAGGGTTAGTGTTAGGGTTAGTGTTAATGTTAGTGTTAGTGTTAGGGCTAGGGTTAGTGTTAGTGTTAGTGTTAGTGTTAGTGTTAGGGTTAGTGTTAGTGTTAATGTTAGTGTTAGTGTTAGTGTTATTTTTAGGGCTAGGGTTAGTGTTAGTGTTATTGTTAGGGCTAGGGTTAGGGTTAGTGTTAATGTTAGTGTTAGTGTTAGTGTTAGGGCTAGGGTTAGTGTTAATGTTAGTGTTAGTGTTAGTGTTAGTGTTAATGTTAGTGTTAGTGTTAGTGTTAATGTTAGTGTTAGTGTTAGTGTTAGTGTTAGGGTTAGTGTTAGTGTTAGTGTTAGTGTTAATGTTAGTGTTAGTGTTAGTGTTAGGGCTAGGGTTAGTGTTAGTGTTAGTGTTAGGGTTAGTGTTAGTGTTAGTGTTAGTGTTAGTGTTAGTGTTAGTGTTAGTCTTAATGTTAGGGTTAGTGTTAGTGTTAGGGTTAGTGTTAGGGTTAGGGTTAGTGTTAGTGTTAGGGTTAGTGTTAGGGTTAGTGTTAGTGTTAGTGTTAGGGTTAGTGTTAGTGTTAGTGTTAGTCTTAATGTTAGGGTTAGTGTTAGTGTTAGGGTTAGTGTTAGGGTTAGGGTTAGTGTTAGTGTTAGGGTTAGTGTTAGGGTTAGTGTTAGTGTTAGTGTTAGTGTTAGGGTTAGTGTTAGGGTTAGTGTTAGTGTTAGTGTTAGTGTTAGTGTTAGTGTTAGTGTTAGTGTTAGTCTTAATGTTAGGGTTAGTGTTAGTGTTACGGTTAGTGTTAGGGTTAGGGTTAGTGTTAGTGTTAGGGTTAGTGTTAGGGTTAGTGTTAGTGTTAGTGTTAGGGTTAGTGTTAGGGTTAGTGTTAATGTTAGTGTTAGTGTTAGGGCTAGGGTTAGTGTTAGTGTTAGTGTTAGTGTTAGTGTTAGTGTTAGGGTTAGTGTTAGTGTTAATGTTAGTGTTAGTGTTAGTGTTATTTTTAGGGCTAGGGTTAGTGTTAGTGTTATTGTTAGGGCTAGGGTTAGGGTTAGTGTTAATGTTAGTGTTAGTGTTAGGGTTAGTGTTAGTGTTAATGTTAGTGTTAGTGTTAGTGTTATTTTTAGGGCTAGGGTTAGTGTTAGTGTTATTGTTAGGGCTAGGGTTAGGGTTAGTGTTAATGTTAGTGTTAGTGTTAGTGTTAGGGCTAGGGTTAGTGTTAATGTTAGTGTTAGTGTTAGTGTTAGTGTTAATGTTAGTGTTAGTGTTAGTGTTAATGTTAGTGTTAGTGTTAGTGTTAGTGTTAGGGTTAGTGTTAGTGTTAGTGTTAATGTTAGTGTTAGTGTTAGTGTTAGGGCTAGGGTTAGTGTTAGTGTTAGTGTTAGGGTTAGTGTTAGTGTTAGTGTTAGTCTTAATGTTAGGGTTAGTGTTAGTGTTAGGGTTAGTGTTAGGGTTAGGGTTAGTGTTAGTGTTAGGGTTAGTGTTAGGGTTAGTGTTAGTGTTAGTGTTAGGGTTAGTGTTAGTGTTAGTGTTAGTCTTAATGTTAGGGTTAGTGTTAGTGTTAGGGTTAGTGTTAGGGTTAGGGTTAGTGTTAGTGTTAGGGTTAGTGTTAGGGTTAGTGTTAGTGTTAGTGTTAGTGTTAGGGTTAGTGTTAGGGTTAGTGTTAGTGTTAGTGTTAGTGTTAGTGTTAGTGTTAGTGTTAGTGTTAGTCTTAATGTTAGGGTTAGTGTTAGTGTTACGGTTAGTGTTAGGGTTAGGGTTAGTGTTAGTGTTAGGGTTAGTGTTAGGGTTAGTGTTAGTGTTAGTGTTAGGGTTAGTGTTAGGGTTAGTGTTAATGTTAGTGTTAGTGTTAGGGCTAGGGTTAGTGTTAGTGTTAGTGTTAGTGTTAGTGTTAGTGTTAGGGTTAGTGTTAGTGTTAATGTTAGTGTTAGTGTTAGTGTTATTTTTAGGGCTAGGGTTAGTGTTAGTGTTATTGTTAGGGCTAGGGTTAGGGTTAGTGTTAATGTTAGTGTTAGTGTTAGTGTTAGTGTTAGGGCTAGGGTTAGTGTTAATGTTAGTGTTAGTGTTAGTGTTAATGTTAGTGTTAGTGTTAGTGTTAATGTTAGTGTTAGTGTTAGTGTTAGTGTTAGGGTTAGTGTTAGTGTTAGTGTTAGTGTTAGTGTTAGTGTTAATGTTAGTGTTAGTGTTAGTGTTAGGGCTAGGGTTAGTGTTAGTGTTAGGGTTAGTGTTAGTGTTAGTGTTAGTGTTAGTGTTAGTGTTAGTGTTAGTCTTAATGTTAGGGTTAGTGTTAGTGTTAGGGTTAGTGTTAGGGTTAGGGTTAGTGTTAGTGTTAGGGTTAGTGTTAGGGTTAGTGTTAGTGTTAGTGTTAGGGTTAGTGTTAGTGTTAGTGTTAGTCTTAATGTTAGGGTTAGTGTTAGTGTTAGGGTTAGTGTTAGGGTTAGGGTTAGTGTTAGTGTTAGGGTTAGTGTTAGGGTTAGTGTTAGTGTTAGTGTTAGTGTTAGGGTTAGTGTTAGGGTTAGTGTTAGTGTTAGTGTTAGTGTTAGTGTTGGTGTTAGTTTTAGTGTTAGTGTTAGTGTTAGTGTTAGTGTTAGGGTTAGTGTTAGGGTTAGGGTTAGTGTTAGTGTTAGTGTTAGTGTTAGGGTTAGGGTTAGGGTTAGTGTTAGTGTTAGTTTTAGGGCTAGGGTTAGGGTTAGGGTTAGGGTTAGGGTTAGGGTTAGTGTTAGGGTTAGTGTTAGTGTTAGGGTTAGTGTTAGGGTTAGGGTTAGGGTTAGGGTTAGTGTTAGTGTTAGTGTTAGTGGGTTAGGGTTAGGGTTAGGGTTAGGGCTAGGGTTAGTGTTAGTGTTAGTGTTAGTGTTAGGGTAAGTGTTAGTGGGTTAGTGTTAGTGTAAGGGTTAGGGTTAGTGTTAGTGTTAGTGTTAGGGTTAGGGTTAGGGTTAGGGTTAGTGTTAGTGTTAGTGTTAGTGTTAGTGTTAGTGTTAGTGTTAGTGTTAGGGTTAGTGTTAGGGTTAGTGTTAGTGTTAGTGTTAGTGTTAGGGTTAGTGTTAGTGTTAGTCTTAATGTTAGGGTTAGTGTTAGTGTTACGGTTAGTGTTAGGGTTAGGGTTAGTGTTAGTGTTAGGGTTAGTGTTAGGGTTAGTGTTAGTGTTAGTGTTAGGGTTAGTGTTAGGGTTAGGGTTAGGGTTAGTGTTAGGGTTAGTGTTAGTGTTAGGGTTAGTGTTAGTGTTAGTGTTAGGGTTAGTGTTAGTGTTAGTGTTAGTGTTAGGGTTAGTGTTAGTGTTAGTGTTAGTGTTAGTGTTAGTGTTAGTGTTAGTGTTACGGCTAGGGTTAGGGTTAGTGTTAGTGTTAATGTTAGTGTTAGTGTTAGTGTTAGTGTTAGTGTTAGGGCTAGGGTTAGGGTTAGGGTTAGTGTTAGTGTTAGTGTTAGTGTTAATGTTAGTGTTAGTGTTAGTGTTAGGGTTAGTGTTAGTGTTAGTGTTAGTGTTAGTGTTAGTGTTACGGCTAGGGTTAGGGTTAGTGTTAGTGTTAATGTTAGTGTTAGTGTTAGTGTTAGTGTTAGAGCTAGGGTTAGGGTTAGGGTTAGTGTTAGGGCTAGGGTTAGTGTTAGTGTTAGTGTTAGTGTTAGGGTTAGTGTTAGGGTTAGTGTTAGTGGGTTAGGGTTAGGGTTAGGGTTAGTGTTAGTGTTAGTGGGTTAGGGTTAGGGTTAGGGTTAGGGCTAGGGCTAGGGTTAGTGTTAGTGTTAGTGTTAGTGTTAGTGTTAGTGTTAGGGTTAGTGTTAGTGGGTTAGGGTTAGGGTTAGGGTTAGGGCTAGGGTTAGTGTTAGTGTTAGTGTTAGGGTTAGTGTTAGTGGGTTAGGGTTAGGGTTAGGGTTAGGGTTAGGGTTAGTGTTAGTGTTAGGGTTAGGGTTAGGGTTAGTGTTAGTGTTAGTGTTAGGGTTAGGGTTAGGGTTAGGGTTAGGGTTAGTGTTAGTGTTAGTGTTAGTGTTAGTGTTAGTGTTAGTGTTAGTGTTAGGGTTAGTGTTAGTGTTAGTGTTAGTGTTAGTGTTAGGGTTAGTGTTAGTGTTAGTGTTAGTCTTAATGTTAGGGTTAGTGTTAGTGTTACGATTAGTGTTAGGGTTAGGGTTAGTGTTAGGGTTAGTGTTAGGGTTAGTGTTAGTGTTAGTGTTAGTGTTAGTGTTAGTGTTAGGGTTAGTGTTAGTGTTAGTGTTAGTGTTAGTGTTAGTGTTAGGGTTAGTGTTAGTGTTAGTGTTAGTGTTACGGCTAGGGTTAGGGTTAGTGTTAGTGGTAATGTTAGTGTTAGTGTTAGTGTTAGGGTTAGTGTTAGTGTTAATGTTAGTGTTAGTGTTAGTGTTAGTGTTATTTTTAGGGCTAGGGTTAGTGTTAGTGTTATTGTTAGGGCTAGGGTTAGGGTTAGTGTTAATGTTAGTGTTAGGGCTAGGGTTAGTGATAATGTTAGTGTTAGTGTTAGTGTTAGGGCTAGGGTTAGGGTTAGTGTTAGTGTTAGTGTTAATGTTAGTGTTAGTGTTAGTGTTAGTGTTAGGGCTAGGGTTAGTGTTAGTGTTAGTGTTAGGGTTAGTGTTAGTGTTAGTGTTAGTGTTAGTGTTAGGGTTAGTGTTAGGGTTAGTGTTAGTGTTAGTGTTAGTGTTAGTGTTAGTGTTAGGGTTAGTGTTAGGGTTAGTGTTAATGTTAGTGTTAGTGTTAGTGTTAGGGCTAGGGTTAGTGTTAGTGTTAGTGTTAGTGTTAGGGCTAGGGTTAGTGTTAGTGTTAGTGTTAGTGTTAGGGTTAGTGTTAGTGTTAATGTTAGTGTTAGTGTTAGTGTTATTTTTAGGGCTAGTGTTAGTGTTATTGTTAGGGCTAGGGTTAGGGTTAGTGTTAGTGTTAGTGTTAGTGTTAGGGCTAGGGTTAGTGTTAATGTTAGTGTTAGTGTTAGGGTTAGGGTTAGGGTTAGGGTTAGGGTTAGTGTTAGTGTTAGTGTTAGTGTTAGTGTTAGTGTTAGTGTTAGGGTTAGGGTTAGGGTTAGGGTTAGGGTTAGGGTTAGGGTTAGTGTTAGTGTTAGTGTTAGGGTTAGGGTTAGTGTTAGGGTTAGGGTTAGGGTTAGTGTTAGTGTTAGTGTTAGTGTTAGTGTTAGTGTTAGTGTTAGTGTTAGGGTTAGGGTTAGTGTTAGGGTTAGTGTTAGTGTTAGTGTTAGGGTTAGTGTTAGTGTTAGTGTTAGTGTTACGGCTAGGGTTAGGGTTAGGGTTAGTGTTAGTGTTAGTGTTAATGTTAGTGTTAGTGTTAGTGTTAGTGTTAGTGTTAGGGCTAGGGTTAGTGTTAGTGTTAGTGTTAGGGTTAGTGTTAGTGTTAATGTTAGTGTTAGTGTTAGTGTTATTTTTAGGGCTAGGGTTAGTGTTAGTGTTATTGTTAGGGCTAGGGTTAGGGTTAGTGTTAATGTTAGTGTTAGGGCTAGGGTTAGTGTTAATGTTAGTGTTAGTGTTAGTGTTAGTGTTAGTGTTAGGGCTAGGGTTAGGGTTAGTGTTAGTGTTAATGTTAGTGTTAGTGTTAGTGTTAGTGTTAGGGCTAGGGTTAGTGTTAGTGTTAGCGTTAGGGTTAGTGTTAGTGTTAGTCTTAATGTTAGGGTTAGTGTTAGTGTTAGTGTTAGGGTTAGTGTTAGTGTTAGTGTTAGGGTTAGTGTTAGGGTTAGTGTTAGTGTTAGTGTTAGTGTTAGTGTTAGTGTTAGGGTTAGTTTTAGTGTTAGTGTTAGTCTTAATGTTAGGGTTAGTGTTAGTGTTAGGGTTAGTGTTAGGGTTAGTGTTAGTGTTAGTGTTAGTGTTAGTGTTGGTGTTAGTTTTAGTGTTAGTGTTAGTGTTAGTGTTAGTGTTAGTGTTAGGGTTAGGGTTAGGGTTAGAGTTAGGGTTAGGGTTAGTGTTAGTGTTATTGTTAGGGCTAGGGTTAGGGTTAGTGTTAATGTTAGTGTTAGGGCTAGGGTTAGTGTTAATGTTAGTGTTAGTGTTAGTGTTAGGGCTAGGGTTAGGGTTAGTGTTAGTGTTAGTGTTAATGTTAGTGTTAGTGTTAGTGTTAGGGCTAGGGTTAGTGTTAGTGTTAGCGTTAGGGTTAGTGTTAGTGTTAGTGTTAGTGTTAGTCTTAATGTTAGGGTTTGTGTTAGTGTTAGGGTTAGTGTTAGTGTTAGGGTTAGTGTTAGGGTTAGTGTTAGTGTTAGTGTTAGTGTTAGGGTTAGTGTTAGTGTTAGTGTTAGTGTTAGGGTTAGTGTTAGTGTTAGTGTTAGTGTTAGGGTTAGTGTTAGGGTTAGTGTTAGTGTTAGTGTTAGGGTTAGTGTTAGTGTTAGGGTTAGTGTTAGTGTTAGTGTTAGTGTTAGGGTTAGTGTTAGTGTTAGTGTTGGTGTTAGGGTTAGTGTTAGTGTTAGTGTTAGTGTTAGTGTTAGGGTTAGGGTTAGGGTTAGGGTTAGTGTTAGTGTTAGTGTTAGTTTTAGGGCTAGGGTTAGGGTTAGGGTTAGGGTTAGTGTTAGTGTTAGTGTTAGTGTTATTGTTAGTGTTAGTGTTAGTGTTAGTGTTAGTGTTAGTGTTAGTGTTAGTGTTAGGGTTAGGGTTAGGGTTAGGGTTAGGGTTAGGGTTAGGGTTAGTGTTAGTGTTAGTGTTAGTGTTAGTGTTAGTGTTAGTGTTAGGGTTAGGGTTAGGGTTAGGGTTAGAGTTAGGGTTAGGGTTAGTGTTAGTGTTAGTGTTAGGGTTAGGGTTAGTGTTAGTGTTAGGGTTAGGGTTAGTGTTAGTGTTAGTGTTAGTGTTAGTGTTAGTGTTAGTGTTAGGGTTAGTGTTAGTGTTAGGGTTAGGGTTAGGGTTAGTGTTAGGGTTAGTGTTAGTGTTAGTGTTAGGGTTAGTGTTAGTGTTAGTGTTACGGCTAGGGTTAGGGTTAGTGTTAGTGTTAATGTTAGTGTTAGTGTTAGTGTTAGTGTTAGGGCTAGGGTTAGGGTTAGGGTTAGTGTTAGTGTTAGTGTTAATGTTAGTGTTAGTGTTAGTGTTAGTGTTAGTGTTAGTGTTAGGGCTAGGGTTAGTGTTAGTGTTAGTGTTAGGGTTAGTGTTAGTGTTAATGTTAGTGTTAGTGTTAGTGTTATTTTTAGGGCTAGGGTTAGTGTTAGTGTTATTGTTAGGGCTAGGGTTAGGGTTAGTGTTAATGTTAGTGTTAGGGCTAGGGTTAGTGTTAATGTTAGTGTTAGTGTTAGTGTTAGGGCTAGGGTTAGGGTTAGTGTTAGTGTTAGTGTTAATGTTAGTGTTAGTGTTAGTGTTAGGGCTAGGGTTAGTGTTAGTGTTAGCGTTAGGGTTAGTGTTAGTGTTAGTCTTAATGTTAGGGTTAGTGTTAGTGTTAGTGTTAGGGTTAGGGTTAGTGTTAGTGTTAGGGTTAGTGTTAGGGTTAGTGTTAGTGTTAGTGTTAGTGTTAGTGTTAGTGTTAGTCTTAATGTTAGGGTTAGTGTTAGTGTTAGGGTTAGTGTTAGGGTTAGGGTTAGTGTTAGTGTTAGGGTTAGTGTTAGGGTTAGTGTTAGTGTTAGTGTTATTGTTAGGGTTAGGGTTAGGGTTAGGGTTAGAGTTAGGGTTAGGGTTAGTGTTAGTGTTATTGTTAGGGCTAGGGTTAGGGTTAGTGTTAATGTTAGTGTTAGGGCTAGGGTTAGTGTTAATGTTAGTGTTAGTGTTAGTGTTAGTGTTAGGGTTAGTGTTAGTGTTAGTGTTAGTGTTAGTGTTAATGTTAGTGTTAGTGTTAGTGTTAGGGCTAGGGTTAGTGTTAGTGTTAGTGTTAGGGTTAGTGTTAGTGTTAGTGTTAGTGTTAGTGTTAGTGTTAGTCTTAATGTTAGGGTTAGTGTTAGTGTTAGGGTTAGTGTTAGGGTTAGGGTTAGTGTTAGTGTTAGGGTTAGTGTTAGGGTTAGTGTTAGTGTTAGTGTTAGGGTTAGTGTTAGTGTTAGTGTTAGTCTTAATGTTAGGGTTAGTGTTAGTGTTAGGGTTAGGGTTAGTGTTAGTGTTAGGGTTAGTGTTAGGGTTAGTGTTAGTGTTAGTGTTAGTGTTGGTGTTAGTTTTAGTGTTAGTGTTAGTGTTAGTGTTAGGGTTAGTGTTAGGGTTAGGGTTAGGGTTAGTGTTAGTGTTAGTGTTAGTGTTAGGGTTAGGGTTAGTGTTATTGTTAGTGTTAGTTTTAGGGCTAGGGTTAGGGTTAGGGTTAGGGTTAGGGTTAGGGTTAGGGTTAGTGTTAGGGTTAGTGTTAGTGTTAGTGTTAGGGTTAGTGTTAGGGTTAGGGTTAGGGTTACGGTTAGTGTTAGTGTTAGTGTTAGTGGGTTAGGGTTAGGGTTAGGGTTAGGGCTAGGGTTAGTGTTAGTGTTAGTGTTAGTGTTAGGGTAAGTGTTAGTGGGTTAGTGTTAGTGTAAGGGTTAGGGTTAGTGTTAGTGTTAGGGTTAGGGTTAGGGTTAGGGTTAGGGTTAGGGTTAGGGTTAGGGTTAGTGTTAGGGTTAGTGTTAGTGTTAGTGTTAGGTTTAGTGTTAGTGTTAGTGTTACGGCTAGGGTTAGGGTTAGTGTTAGTGTTAATGTTAGTGTTAGGGTTAGGGTTAGTGTTAGTGTTAGTGTTAGTGTTAGGGTTAGTGTTAGGGTTAGTGTTAGTGTTAGTGTTAGGGTTAGTGTTAGTGTTAGGGTTAGTGTTAGTGTTAGTGTTAGTGTTAGGGTTAGTGTTAGTGTTAGTGTTGGTGTTAGGGTTAGTGTTAGTGTTAGTGTTAGTGTTAGTGTTAGTGTTAGGGTTAGGGTTAGGGTTAGGGTTAGTGTTAGTGTTAGTGTTAGTTTTAGGGCTAGGGTTAGGGTTAGGGTTAGGGTTAGTGTTAGTGTTAGTGTTATTGTTAGTGTTAGTGTTAGTGTTAGTGTTAGTGTTAGTGTTAGTGTTAGTGTTAGGGTTAGGGTTAGGGTTAGGGTTAGGGTTAGGGTTAGGGTTAGTGTTAGTGTTAGTGTTAGTGTTAGTGTTAGTGTTAGTGTTAGGGTTAGGGTTAGGGTTAGGGTTAGAGTTAGGGTTAGGGTTAGTGTTAGTGTTAGTGTTAGGGTTAGGGTTAGTGTTAGTGTTAGGGTTAGGGTTAGGGTTAGTGTTAGTGTTAGTGTTAGTGTTAGTGTTAGTGTTAGTGTTAGTGTTAGGGTTAGTGTTAGTGTTAGGGTTAGGGTTAGGGTTAGTGTTAGGGTTAGTGTTAGTGTTAGTGTTAGGGCTAGTGTTAGTGTTAGTGTTACGGCTAGGGTTAGGGTTAGTGTTAGTGTTAATGTTAGTGTTAGTGTTAGTGTTAGTGTTAGGGCTAGGGTTAGGGTTAGGGTTAGTGTTAGTGTTAGTGTTAATGTTAGTGTTAGTGTTAGTGTTAGTGTTAGTGTTAGGGCTAGGGTTAGTGTTAGTGTTAGTGTTAGTGTTAGGGTTAGTGTTAGTGTTAATGTTAGTGTTAGTGTTAGTGTTATTTTTAGGGCTAGGGTTAGTGTTAGTGTTATTGTTAGGGCTAGGGTTAGGGTTAGTGTTAATGTTAGTGTTAGGGCTAGGGTTAGTGTTAATGTTAGTGTTAGTGTTAGTGTTAGGGCTAGGGTTAGGGTTAGTGTTAGTGTTAGTGTTAATGTTAGTGTTAGTGTTAGTGTTAGGGTTAGTGTTAGTGTTAGGGTTAGTGTTAGGGTTAGTGTTAGTGTTAGTGTTAGTGTTAGTGTTAGTGTTAGTCTTAATGTTAGGGTTAGTGTTAGTGTTAGGGTTAGTGTTAGGGTTAGGGTTAGTGTTAGTGTTAGGGTTAGTGTTAGGGTTAGTGTTAGTGTTAGTGTTATTGTTAGGGTTAGGGTTAGGGTTAGAGTTAGGGTTAGGGTTAGTGTTAGTGTTATTGTTAGGGCTAGGGTTAGGGTTAGTGTTAATGTTAGTGTTAGGGCTAGGGTTAGTGTTAATGTTAGTGTTAGTGTTAGTGTTAGTGTTAGGGCTAGGGTTAGGGTTAGTGTTAGTGTTAGGGTTAGTGTTAGGGTTAGTGTTAGTGTTAGTGTTAGTGTTAGTGTTAGTGTTAGTCTTAATGTTAGGGTTAGTGTTAGTGTTAGGGTTAGTGTTAGGGTTAGGGTTAGTGTTAGTGTTAGGGTTAGTGTTAGGGTTAGTGTTAGTGTTAGTGTTATTGTTAGGGTTAGGGTTAGGGTTAGGGTTAGAGTTAGGGTTAGGGTTAGTGTTAGTGTTATTGTTAGGGCTAGGGTTAGGGTTAGTGTTAATGTTAGTGTTAGGGCTAGGGTTAGTGTTAATGTTAGTGTTAGTGTTAGGGCTAGGGTTAGGGTTAGTGTTAGTGTTAGTGTTAGTGTTAGTGTTAGTGTTAATGTTAGTGTTAGTGTTAGTGTTAGTGTTAGGGTTAGTGTTAGTGTTAGTGTTAGTGTTAGTGTTAGTGTTAATGTTAGTGTTAGTGTTAGTGTTAGGGCTAGGGTTAGTGTTAGTGTTAGTGTTAGGGTTAGTGTTAGTGTTAGTGTTAGTGTTAGTGTTAGTGTTAGTGTTAGTCTTAATGTTAGGGTTAGTGTTAGTGTTAGGGTTAGTGTTAGGGTTAGGGTTAGTGTTAGTGTTAGGGTTAGTGTTAGGGTTAGTGTTAGTGTTAGTGTTAGGGTTAGTGTTAGTGTTAGTGTTAGTCTTAATGTTAGGGTTAGTGTTAGTGTTAGGGTTAGTGTTAGGGTTAGGGTTAGTGTTAGTGTTAGGGTTAGTGTTAGGGTTAGTGTTAGTGTTAGTGTTAGTGTTAGGGTTAGTGTTAGGGTTAGTGTTAGTGTTAGTGTTAGTGTTGGTGTTAGTTTTAGTGTTAGTGTTAGTGTTAGTGTTAGTGTTAGGGTTAGTGTTAGGGTTAGGGTTAGTGTTAGTGTTAGTGTTAGTGTTAGGGTTAGGGTTAGTGTTAGTGTTAGTGTTAGTTTTAGGGCTAGGGTTAGGGTTAGGGTTAGGGTTAGTGTTAGGGTTAGTGTTAGTGTTAGTGTTAGGGTTAGTGTTAGGGTTAGGGTTAGGGTTAGGGTTAGTGTTAGTGTTAGTGTTAGTGTTAGTGGGTTAGGGTTAGGGTTAGGGCTAGGGTTAGTGTTAGTGTTAGTGTTAGGGTAAGTGTTAGTGGGTTAGTGTTAGTGTAAGGGTTAGGGTTAGTGTTAGTGTTAGTGTTAGGGTTAGGGTTAGGGTTAGGGTTAGGGTTAGGGTTAGGGTTAGTGTTAGGGTTAGTGTTAGTGTTAGTGTTAGGGTTAGTGTTAGTGTTAGTGTTACGGCTAGGGTTAGGGTTAGTGTTAGTGTTAATGTTAGTGTTAGTGTTAGTGTTAGTGTTAGGGCTAGGGTTAGGGTTAGTGTTAGTGTTAATGTTAGTGTTAGTGTTAGTGTTAGTGTTAGGGCTAGGGTTAGGGTTAGGGTTATTGTTAGTGTTAGTGTTAATGTTAGTGTTAGTGTTAGTGTTAGTGTTAGGGCTAGGGTTAGTGTTAGTGTTAGTGTTAGTGTTAGGGTTAGTGTTAGTGTTAATGTTAGTGTTAGTGTTAGTGTTATTTTTAGGGCTAGGGTTAGTGTTAGTGTTATTGTTAGGGCTGGGGTTAGGGTTATTGTTAATGTTAGTGTTAGGGCTAGGGTTAGTGTTAATGTTAGTGTTAGTGTTAGTGTTAGTGTTAGGGCTAGGGTTAGTGTTAGTGTTAGCGTTAGGGTTAGTGTTAGTGTTAGTCTTAATGTTAGGGTTAGTGTTAGTGTTAGTGTTAGTGTTAGGGTTAGGGTTAGTGTTAGTGTTAGGGTTAGTGTTAGGGTTAGTGTTAGTGTTAGTGTTAGGGTTAGGGTTAGTGTTAGTGTTAGGGTTAGTGTTAGGGTTAGTGTTAGTGTTAGTGTTAGTGTTAGTGTTAGTGTTAGTGTTAGGGTTAGTGTTAGTGTTAGTGTTAGTCTTAATGTTAGGGTTAGTGTTAGTGTTAGGGTTAGTGTTAGGGTTAGGGTTTGTGTTAGTGTTAGGGTTAGTGTTAGGGTTAGTGTTAGTGTTAGTGTTAGTGTTAGGGTTAGTGTTAGGGTTAGTGTTAGTGTTAGTGTTAGGGTTAGTGTTAGTGTTAGGGTTAGTGTTAGTGTTAGTGTTAGGGTTAGTGTTAGTGTTGGTGTTAGTTTTAGTGTTAGTGTTAGTGTTAGTGTTAGTGTTAGGGTTAGTGTTAGGGTTAGTGTTAGTGTTAGTGTTAGGGTTAGTGTTAGGGTTAGGGTTAGTGTTAGTGTTAGTGTTAGTGTTAGTGTTCGTTTTAGGGCTAGGGTTAGGGTTTGGGTTAGGGTTAGTGTTAGGGTTAGTGTTATTGTTAGTGTTAGTGTTAGGGTTAGTGTTAGGGTTAGGGTTAGGGTTAGTGTTAGTGTTAGTGTTAGTGGGTTAGGGTTAGGGTTAGGGTTAGGGTTAGGGCTAGGGTTAGTGTTAGTGTTAGTGTTAGGGTTAGTGTTAGTGGGTTAGGGTTAGGGTTAGGGTTAGTGTTAGTGTTAGTGTTAGGGTTAGTGTTAGTGTTAGTGTTAGGGTTAGGGTTAGGGTTAGGGTTAGTGTTAGTGTTAGTGTTAGTGTTAGTGTTAGGGTTAGGGTTAGGGTTAGGGTTAGGGTTAGGGTTAGGGTTAGGGTTAGTGTTAGTGTTAGTGTTAGTGTTAGTGTTAGTGTTAGTGTTAGTGTTAGTGTTAGGGTTAGGGTTAGGGTTAGGGTTAGGGTTAGGGTTAGTGTTAGTGTTAGTGTTAGGGTTAGGGTTAGTGTTAGTGTTAGGGTTAGGGTTAGGGTTAGTGTTAGTGTTAGTGTTAGTGTTAGTGTTAGTGTTAGTGTTAGGGTTAGTGTTAGTGTTAGGGTTAGGGTTAGTGTTAGGGTTAGTGTTAGTGTTAGTGTTAGGGTTAGTGTTAGTGTTAGTGTTACGGCTAGGGTTAGGGTTAGTGTTAGTGTTAATGTTAATGTTAGTGTTAGTGTTAGTGTTAGTGTTAGGGCTAGGGTTAGGGTTAGGGTTAGGGTTAGTGTTAGTGTTAGTGTTAGTGTTAGTGTTAGTGTTAGTGTTAATGTTAGTGTTAGTGTTAGTGTTAGTGTTAGGGCTAGGGTTAGTGTTAGTGTTAGGGTTAGTGTTAGTGTTAATGTTAGTGTTAGTGTTAGTGTTATTTTTAGGGCTAGGGTTAGTGTTAGTGTTATTGTTAGGGCTAGGGTTAGGGTTAGTGTTAATGTTAGTGTTAGGGCTAGGGTTAGTGTTAATGTTAGTGTTAGTGTTAGTGTTAGTGTTAGTGTTAGGGCTAGGGTTAGGGTTAGTGTTAGTGTTAGTGTTAATGTTAGTGTTAGTGTTAGTGTTAGGGCTAGGGTTAGTGTTAGTGTTAGCGTTAGGGTTAGTGTTAGTGTTAGTGTTAGGGTTAGTGTTAGGGTTAGTGTTAGTGTTAGTGTTAGTGTTAGTGTTAGGGTTAGGGTTAGGGTTAGCGTTAGTGTTAGTTTTAGGGCTAGGGTTAGGGTTAGGGTTAGGGTTAGGGTTAGTGTTAGGGTTAGTGTTAGTGTTAGGGTTAGGGTTAGTGTTAGTGTTAGTGGGTTAGGGTTAGGGTTAGGGTTAGGGTTAGGGTTAGGGCTAGGGTTAGTGTTAGTGTTAGTGTTAGGGTTAGGGTTAGGGTTACGGTTAGTGTTAGTGTTAGGGTTAGTGTTAGTGTTAGTGTTAGTGTTAGTGTTAGTTTTAGTGTTAGGGTTAGTGTTAGTGTTAGTGTTAGTGTTAGTGTTAGTGTTAGTGTTAGGGTTAGGGTTAGGGTTAGTGTTAGTGTTAGTGTTAGTGTTAGGGTTAGGGTTAGGGTTAGTGTTAGTGTTAGGGTTAGGGTTAGGGTTAGTGTTAGTGTTAGTGTTAGTGTTAGGGTTAGTGTTAGGGTTAGTGTTAGTGTTAGGGTTAGTGTTAGTGTTAGTGTTAGTGTTAGTGTTAATGTTAGTGTTAGTGTTAGTGTTAGGGCTAGGGTTAGTGTTAGTGTTAGTGTTAGGGTTAGTGTTAGTGTTAGTGTTAGTGTTAGTGTTAGTGTTAGTGTTAGTCTTAATGTTAGGGTTAGTGTTAGTGTTAGGGTTAGTGTTAGGGTTAGGGTTAGTGTTAGTGTTAGGGTTAGTGTTAGGGTTAGTGTTAGTGTTAGTGTTAGGGTTAGTGTTAGTGTTAGTGTTAGTCTTAATGTTAGGGTTAGTGTTAGTGTTAGGGTTAGTGTTAGGGTTAGGGTTAGTGTTAGTGTTAGGGTTAGTGTTAGGGTTAGTGTTAGTGTTAGTGTTAGGGTTAGTGTTAGTGTTAGGGTTAGTGTTAGGGTTAGGGTTAGTGTTAGTGTTAGGGTTAGTGTTAGGGTTAGTGTTAGTGTTAGTGTTAGGGTTAGTGTTAGGGTTAGTGTTAGTGTTAGTGTTAGTGTTGGTGTTAGTTTTAGTGTTAGTGTTAGTGTTAGTGTTAGGGTTAGTGTTAGTGTTAGTGTTAGTGTTAGGGTTAGTGTTAGTGTTAGTGTTAGTGTTAGTGTTAGTGTTAGTGTTACGGCTAGGGTTAGGGTTAGTGTTAGTGGTAATGTTAGTGTTAGTGTTAGTGTTAGGGTTAGTGTTAGTGTTAATGTTAGTGTTAGTGTTAGTGTTAGTGTTATTTTTAGGGCTAGGGTTAGTGTTAGTGTTATTGTTAGGGCTAGGGTTAGGGTTAGTGTTAATGTTAGTGTTAGGGCTAGGGTTAGTGATAATGTTAGTGTTAGTGTTAGTGTTAGGGCTAGGGTTAGGGTTAGTGTTAGTGTTAGTGTTAATGTTAGTGTTAGTGTTAGTGTTAGTGTTAGGGCTAGGGTTAGTGTTAGTGTTAGTGTTAGGGTTAGTGTTAGTGTTAGTGTTAGTGTTAGTGTTAGGGTTAGTGTTAGGGTTAGTGTTAGTGTTAGTGTTAGTGTTAGTGTTAGTGTTAGTGTTAGGGTTAGTGTTAGTGTTAGTGTTAGTCTTAATGTTAGGGTTAGTGTTAGTGTTACGGTTAGTGTTAGGGTTAGGGTTAGTGTTAGGGTTAGTGTTAGGGTTAGTGTTAGTGTTAGTGTTAGGGTTAGTGTTAGGGTTAGTGTTAATGTTAGTGTTAGTGTTAGTGTTAGTGTTAGGGCTAGGGTTAGTGTTAGTGTTAGTGTTAGTGTTAGGGCTAGGGTTAGTGTTAGTGTTAGTGTTAGTGTTAGGGTTAGTGTTAGTGTTAATGTTAGTGTTAGTGTTAGTGTTATTTTTAGGGCTAGTGTTAGTGTTATTGTTAGGGCTAGGGTTAGGGTTAGTGTTAGTGTTAGTGTTAGTGTTAGGGCTAGGGTTAGTGTTAATGTTAGTGTTAGTGTTAGGGTTAGGGTTAGGGTTAGGGTTAGTGTTAGTGTTAGTGTTAGTGTTAGTGTTAGTGTTAGTGTTAGTGTTAGGGTTAGGGTTAGGGTTAGGGTTAGGGTTAGGGTTAGGGTTAGTGTTAGTGTTAGTGTTAGGGTTAGGGTTAGTGTTAGGGTTAGGGTTAGGGTTAGTGTTAGTGTTAGTGTTAGTGTTAGTGTTAGTGTTAGTGTTAGGGTTAGGGTTAGTGTTAGGGTTAGTGTTAGTGTTAGTGTTAGGGTTAGTGTTAGTGTTAGTGTTAGTGTTACGGCTAGGGTTAGGGTTAGTGTTAGTGTTAATGTTAGTGTTAGTGTTAGTGTTAGGGCTAGGGTTAGGGTTAGGGTTAGTGTTAGTGTTAGTGTTAATGTTAGTGTTAGTGTTAGTGTTAGTGTTAGTGTTAGTGTTAGGGCTAGGGTTAGTGTTAGTGTTAGTGTTAGGGTTAGTGTTAGTGTTAGTGTTAGTGTTAGGGTTAGTGTTAGTGTTAGTGTTAGTGTTAGTGTTAGGGTTAGTGTTAGTGTTAGTGTTAGTGTTAGGGTTAGTGTTAGTGTTAGGGTTAGTGTTAGTGTTAGTGTTAGTGTTAGGGTTAGTGTTAGTGTTAGTGTTGGTGTTAGGGTTAGTGTTAGTGTTAGTGTTAGTGTTAGTGTTAGTGTTAGGGTTAGGGTTAGGGTTAGGGTTAGTGTTAGTGTTAGTGTTAGTTTTAGGGCTAGGGTTAGGGTTAGGGTTAGGGTTAGTGTTAGTGTTAGTGTTAGTGTTATTGTTAGTGTTAGTGTTAGTGTTAGTGTTAGTGTTAGTGTTAGTGTTAGTGTTAGGGTTAGGGTTAGGGTTAGGGTTAGGGTTAGGGTTAGGGTTAGGGTTAGGGTTAGTGTTAGTGTTAGTGTTAGTGTTAGTGTTAGTGTTAGTGTTAGGGTTAGGGTTAGGGTTAGGGTTAGAGTTAGGGTTAGGGTTAGTGTTAGTGTTAGTGTTAGGGTTAGGGTTAGTGTTAGTGTTAGGGTTAGGGTTAGGGTTAGTGTTAGTGTTAGTGTTAGTGTTAGTGTTAGTGTTAGGGTTAGTGTTAGTGTTAGGGTTAGGGTTAGGGTTAGTGTTAGGGTTAGTGTTAGTGTTAGTGTTAGGGTTAGTGTTAGTGTTAGTGTTACGGCTAGGGTTAGGGTTAGTGTTAGTGTTAATGTTAGTGTTAGTGTTAGTGTTAGTGTTAGGGCTAGGGTTAGGGTTAGGGTTAGTGTTAGTGTTAGTGTTAATGTTAGTGTTAGTGTTAGTGTTAGTGTTAGTGTTAGTGTTAGGGCTAGGGTTAGTGTTAGTGTTAGTGTTAGTGTTAGGGTTAGTGTTAGTGTCAATGTTAGTGTTAGTGTTAGTGTTATTTTTAGGGCTAGGGTTAGTGTTAGTGTTATTGTTAGGGCTAGGGTTAGGGTTAGTGTTAATGTTAGTGTTAGGGCTAGGGTTAGTGTTAATGTTAGTGTTAGTGTTAGTGTTAGGGCTAGGGTTAGGGTTAGTGTTAGTGTTAGTGTTAATGTTAGTGTTAGTGTTAGTGTTAGGGCTAGGGTTAGTGTTAGTGTTAGCGTTAGGGTTAGTGTTAGTGTTAGTCTTAATGTTAGGGTTAGTGTTAGTGTTAGTGTTAGGGTTAGGGTTAGTGTTAGTGTTAGGGTTAGTGTTAGGGTTAGTGTTAGTGTTAGTGTTAGTGTTAGTGTTAGTGTTAGTGTTAG
>NW_027315724.1:2343158-2508158 GCF_026437365.1 Eucyclogobius newberryi
TGTTAGTTTTAGTGTTAGTGTTAGTGTTAGTGTTAGTGTTAGGGTTAGTGTTAGGGTTAGTGTTAGTGTTAGTGTTAGGGTTAGTGTTAGGGTTAGGGTTAGGGTTAGTGTTAGTGTTAGTGTTAGTGTTCGTTTTAGGGCTAGGGTTAGGGTTTGGGTTAGGGTTAGTGTTAGGGTTAGTGTTATTGTTAGTGTTAGTGTTAGGGTTAGTGTTAGGGTTAGGGTTAGTGTTAGTGTTAGTGGGTTAGGGTTAGGGTTAGGGTTAGGGTTAGGGCTAGGGTTAGTGTTAGTGTTAGTGTTAGGGTTAGTGTTAGTGGGTTAGGGTTAGGGTTAGGGTTAGTGTTAGTGTTAGTGTTAGGGTTAGTGTTAGTGTTAGTGTTAGGGTTAGGGTTAGGGTTAGGGTTAGTGTTAGTGTTAGTGTTAGTGTTAGTGTTAGTGTTAGTGTTAGGGTTAGTGTTAGTGTTAGTGTTAGTGTTAGTGTTAGTGTTAGTGTTAGGGTTAGGGTTAGGGTTAGGGTTAGGGTTAGGGTTAGGGTTAGGGTTAGTGTTAGTGTTAGTGTTAGTGTTAGTGTTAGTGTTAGTGTTAGTGTTAGTGTTAGGGTTAGGGTTAGGGTTAGGGTTAGGGTTAGGGTTAGTGTTAGTGTTAGTGTTAGGGTTAGGGTTAGTGTTAGTGTTAGGGTTAGGGTTAGGGTTAGTGTTAGTGTTAGTGTTAGTGTTAGTGTTAGTGTTAGTGTTAGGGTTAGTGTTAGTGTTAGGGTTAGGGTTAGTGTTAGGGTTAGTGTTAGTGTTAGGGTTAGTGTTAGTGTTAGTGTTACGGCTAGGGTTAGGGTTAGTGTTAGTGTTAATGTTAATGTTAGTGTTAGTGTTAGTGTTAGTGTTAGGGCTAGGGTTAGGGTTAGGGTTAGGGTTAGTGTTAGTGTTAGTGTTAGTGTTAATGTTAGTGTTAGTGTTAGTGTTAGTGTTAGGGCTAGGGTTAGTGTTAGTGTTAGGGTTAGTGTTAGTGTTAATGTTAGTGTTAGTGTTAGTGTTATTTTTAGGGCTAGGGTTAGTGTTAGTGTTATTGTTAGGGCTAGGGTTAGGGTTAGTGTTAATGTTAGTGTTAGGGCTAGGGTTAGTGTTAATGTTAGTGTTAGTGTTAGTGTTAGTGTTAGTGTTAGGGCTAGGGTTAGGGTTAGTGTTAGTGTTAGTGTTAATGTTAGTGTTAGTGTTAGTGTTAGGGCTAGGGTTAGTGTTAGTGTTAGCGTTAGGGTTAGTGTTAGTGTTAGTGTTAGGGTTAGTGTTAGGGTTAGTGTTAGTGTTAGTGTTAGTGTTAGTGTTAGTGTTAGTGTTAGGGTTAGGGTTAGGGTTAGTGTTAGTGTTAGTTTTAGGGCTAGGGTTAGGGTTAGGGTTAGGGTTAGTGTTAGGGTTAGTGTTAGTGTTAGGGTTAGGGTTAGTGTTAGTGTTAGTGGGTTAGGGTTAGGGTTAGGGTTAGGGTTAGGGTTAGGGCTAGGGTTAGTGTTAGTGTTAGTGTTAGGGTTAGGGTTAGGGTTACGGTTAGTGTTAGTGTTAGGGTTAGTGTTAGTGTTAGTGTTAGTGTTAGTGTTAGTTTTAGTGTTAGGGTTAGTGTTAGTGTTAGTGTTAGTGTTAGTGTTAGTGTTAGTGTTAGTGTTAGGGTTAGGGTTAGGGTTAGTGTTAGTGTTAGTGTTAGTGTTAGGGTTAGGGTTAGGGTTAGTGTTAGTGTTAGGGTTAGGGTTAGGGTTAGTGTTAGTGTTAGTGTTAGTGTTAGGGTTAGTGTTAGTGTTAGGGTTAGTGTTAGTGTTAGGGTTAGGGTTAGGGTTAGGGTTAGGGTTAGGGTTAGTGTTAGTGTTAGTGTTAGTGTTAGGGTTAGGGTTAGGGTTAGTGTTAGTGTTAGGGTTAGGGTTAGGGTTAGTGTTAGTGTTAGTGTTAGTGTTAGTGTTAGGGTTAGTGTTAGTGTTAGTGTTAGTGTTAGTGTTAATGTTAGGGTTAGGGTTAGTGTTAGTGTTAGTGTTAGTGTTAGTGTTAGGGTTAGGGTTAGGGTTAGTGTTAGTGTTAGTGTTAGGGTTAGTGTTAGTGTTAGTGTTAGTGTTAGTGTTAGGGTTAGTGTTAGGGTTAGTGTTAGTGTTAGTGTTAGTGTTAGTGTTACGGCTAGGGTTAGGGTTAGTGTTAATGTTAGTGTTAGTGTTAGTGTTAGGGCTAGGGTTAGGGTTAGGGTTAGTGTTAAGGTTAGTGTTAATGTTAGTGTTAGTGTTAGTGTTAGTGTTAGGGCTAGGGTTAGTGTTAGTGTTAGTGTTAGTGTTAGTGTTAGTGTTAGGGTTAGTGTTAGGGCTAGGGTTAGTGTTAGTGTTAGTGTTAGTGTTAGTGTTAGTGTTAGGGTTAGTGTTAGTGTTAGTGTTATTTTTAGGGCTAGGGTTAGTGTTAGTGTTAGTGTTAGTGTTAGGGTTATTGTTAATGTTAGTGTTAGTGTTAGGGCTAGGGTTAGTGTTAATGTTAGTGTTAGTGTTAGTGTTAGGGCTAGGGTTAGGGTTAGGGTTAGTGTTAGTGTTAATGTTAGTGTTAGTGTTAGGGCTAGGGTTAGTGTTAGTGTTAGTGTTAGTGTTAGTGTTAGGGTTAGGGTTAGTGTTAGTGTTAGTGTTAGTGTTAGGGTTAGTGTTAGGGTTAGTGTTAGTGTTAGTGTTAGTGTTAGGGTTAGGGTTAGGGTTAGGGTTAGGGTTAGGGTTAGTGTTAGGGTTAGTGTTAGTGTTAGTGTTAGTGTTAGGGTTAGGGTTAGGGTTAGTGTTAGTGTTAGTGTTAGTGTTAGTGTTAGTGTTAGTGTTAGTGTTAGTGTTAGTGTTAGTGTTAGGGTTAGGGTTAGGGTTAGGGTTAGTGTTAGTGTTAGGGTTAGTGTTAGGGTTAGTGTTAGTGTTAGTGTTAGTGTTAGGGTTAGTGTTAGTGTTAGTGTTAGGGTTAGGGTTAGGGTTAGGGTTAGTGTTAGTGTTAGTGTTAGGGTTAGGGTTAGTGTTAGTGTTAGGGTTAGGGTTAGTGTTAGTGTTAGTGTTAGTGTTAGTGTTAGGGTTAGTGTTAGTGTTAGTGTTAGTGTTAATGTTAGGGTTAGGGTTAGTGTTAGTGTTAGTGTTAGTGTTAGTGTTAGTGTTAGTGTTAGTGTTAGTGTTAGGGTTAGGGTTAGGGTTAGTGTTAGTGTTAGGGTTAGGGTTAGTGTTAGTGTTAGTGTTAGTGTTAGGGTTAGTGTTAGGGTTAGTGTTAGTGTTACGGCTAGGGTTAGTGTTAGTGTTAGTGTTAATGTTAGTGTTAGTGTTAGTGTTAGTGTTAGTGTTAGGGCTAGGGTTAGGGTTAGGGTTAGTGTTAAGGTTAGTGTTAATGTTAGTGTTAGTGTTAGTGTTAGGGCTAGGGTTAGTGTTAGTGTTAGTGTTAGGGTTAGTGTTAGTGTTAGTGTTAGTGTTATTTTTAGGGCTAGGGTTAGTGTTAGTGTTAGTGTTAGGGCTAGGGTTAGGGTTAGTGTTAATGTTAGTGTTAGGGCTAGGGTTAGTGTTAATGTTAGTGTTAGTGTTAGTGTTAGTGTTAGTGTTAGTGTTAGTGTTAGGGCTAGGGTTAGGGTTAGTGTTAGTGTTAGTGTTAATGTTAGTGTTAGTGTTAGGGCTAGGGTTAGTGTTAGTGTTAGTGTTAGGGTTAGGGTTAGGGTTAGGGTTAGTGTTAGTGTTAGTGTTAGTGTTAGTGTTAGTGTTAGTGTTAGTGTTAGGGTTAGGGTTAGTGTTAGTGTTAGTGTTAGTGTTAGTGTTAGGGTTAGTGTTAGGTTTAGTGTTAGTGTTAGTGTTAGTGTTAGGGTTAGTGTTAGGGTTAGTGTTAGGGTTAGTGTTCGGGTTAGTGTTAGGGTTAGTGTTAGTGTTAGGGTTAGTGTTAGGGTTAGTGTTAGGGTTAGTGTTAGTGTTAGGGCTAGGGTTAGTGTTAGTGTTAGGGTTAGTGTTAGTGTTAGGGTTAGTGTTAGGGTTAGTGTTAGTGTTAGTGTTAGTGTTAGGGTTAGTGTTAGTGTTAGTCTTAATGTTAGGGTTAGTGTTAGGGTTAGTGTTAGTGTTAGTGTTAGGGTTAGGGTTAGGGTTAGTGTTAGTGTTAGGTTTAGGGTTAGGGTTAGGGTTAGGGTTAGTGTTAGTGTTAGTGTTAGTGTTAGTGTTAGGGTTAGGGTTAGTGTTAGTGTTAGTGTTAGTGTTAGTGTTAGGGTTAGTGTTAGGGTTAGTGTTAGTGTTAGTTTTAGTGTTAGGGTTAGTGTTAGTGTTAGGGTTAGTGTTAGGGTTAGTGTTCGGGTTAGTGTTAGGGTTAGTGTTAGTGTTAGGGTTAGTGTTAGGGTTAGGGTTAGGGTTAGTGTTAGTGTTAGTGTTAGGGTTAGTGTTAGGGTTAGTGTTAGGGTTAGGGTTAGGGTTAGTGTTAGTGTTAGTGTTAGTGTTAGGGTTAGGGTTAGGGTTATTGTTAGTGTTAGGGTTAGGGTTAGTGTTAGGGTTATTGTTAGTGTTAGGGTTAGGGTTAGTGTTAGTGTTAGTGTTAGGGCTAGGGTTAGGGTTAGGGTTAGTGTTAAGGTTAGTG
This sequence comes from Eucyclogobius newberryi, assembly GCF_026437365.1. Lineage (NCBI taxonomy): Eukaryota > Metazoa > Chordata > Actinopteri > Gobiiformes > Gobiidae > Eucyclogobius > Eucyclogobius newberryi. Next base: position 2,347,727 of record NW_027315724.1, read on the forward strand.
TTAATGTTAGTGTTAGTGTTAGTGTTAGGGCTAGGGTTAGTGTTAGTGTTAGTGTTAGTGTTAGTGTTAGGGTTAGTGTTAGTGTTAGTGTTAGTGTTAGTGTTATTTTTAGGGCTAGGGTTAGTGTTAGTGTTAGTGTTAGGGCTATGGTTAGGGTTAGTGTTAATGTTAGTGTTAGTATTAGGGCTAGGGTTAGTGTTAGTGTTAATGTTAGTGTTAGTGTTAGTGTTAGTGTTAGGGCTAGGGTTAGGGTTAGTGGGTTAGGGTTAGGGTTAGTGTTAGTGTTAGGGTTAGTGTTAGTGTTAGTGTTAGTGTTAGGGTTAGGGTTAGTGTTAGGGTTAGTGTTAGTGTTAGTGTTAGTGTTAGTGTTAGGGTTAGTGTTAGTGTTAGGGTTAGTGTTAGTGTTAGTGTTAGTGTTAGTGTTAGTGTTAGGGTTAGTGTTAGTGTTAGTGTTAGGGTTAGGGTTAGTGTTAGTGTTAATGTTAGTGTTAGTGTTAATGTTAGTGTTAGTGTTAATGTTAGTGTTAGTGTTAGTGTTAGTGTTAGTGTTAGGGCTAGGGTTAGGGTTAGGGTTAGTGTTAAGGTTAGTGTTAATGTTAGTGTTAGTGTTAGTGTTAGGGCTAGGGTTAGTGTTAGTGTTAGTGTTAGTGTTAGTGTTAGTGTTAGGGTTAGTGTTAGTGTTAGTGTTATTTTTAGGGCTAGGGTTAGTGTTAGTGTTAGTGTTAGTGTTAGGGCTAGGGTTAGGGTTAGTGTTAATGTTAGTGTTAGTGTTAGGGCTAGGGTTAGTGTTAATGTTAGTGTTAGTGTTAGGGCTAGGGTTAGGGTTAGTGTTAGTGTTAATGTTAGTGTTAGTGTTAGGGCTAGGGTTAGTGTTAGTGTTAGTGTTAGTGTTAGTGTTAGTGTTAGTGTTAGGGTTAGTGTTAGTGTTAGTGTTAGTGTTAGTGTTAGGGTTAGTGTTTGTGTTAGTGTTAGTGTTAGGGTTAGGGTTAGGGTTAGGGTTAGTGTTAGGGTTAGTGTTAGTGTTAGTGTTAGGGTTAGGGTTAGGGTTAGGGTTAGTGTTAGTGTTAGTGTTAGTGTTAGTGTTAGTGTTAGTGTTAGTGTTAGTGTTAGTGTTAGTGTTAGGGTTAGTGTTAGGGTTAGTGTTAGGGTTAGGGTTAGGGTTAGTGTTAGTGTTAGTGTTAGTGTTAGGGTTAGGGTTAGGGTTATTGTTAGTGTTAGGGTTAGGGTTAGTGTTAGGGTTATTGTTAGTGTTAGGGTTAGGGTTAGTGTTAGTGTTAGTGTTAGGGCTAGGGTTAGGGTTAGGGTTAGTGTTAAGGTTAGTGTTAATGTTAGTGTTAGTGTTAGTGTTAGGGCTAGGGTTAGTGTTAGTGTTAGTGTTAGTGTTAGTGTTAGGGTTAGTGTTAGTGTTAGTGTTAGTGTTAGTGTTATTTTTAGGGCTAGGGTTAGTGTTAGTGTTAGTGTTAGGGCTATGGTTAGGGTTAGTGTTAATGTTAGTGTTAGTATTAGGGCTAGGGTTAGTGTTAGTGTTAATGTTAGTGTTAGTGTTAGTGTTAGGGCTAGGGTTAGGGTTAGTGGGTTAGGGTTAGGGTTAGTGTTAGTGTTAGTGTTAGGGTTAGTGTTAGTGTTAGTGTTAGTGTTAGGGTTAGGGTTAGTGTTAGGGTTAGTGTTAGTGTTAGTGTTAGTGTTAGTGTTAGGGTTAGTGTTAGTGTTAGGGTTAGTGTTAGTGTTAGTGTTAGTGTTAGTGTTAGTGTTAGTGTTAGTGTTAGGGTTAGTGTTAGTGTTAGTGTTAGGGTTAGGGTTAGTGTTAGTGTTAATGTTAGTGTTAGTGTTAATGTTAGTGTTAGTGTTAATGTTAGTGTTAGTGTTAGTGTTAGTGTTAGTGTTAGGGCTAGGGTTAGTGTTAGGGTTAGTGTTAGTGTTAGGGTTAGTGTTAGGGTTAGTGTTAGTGTTAGTGTTAGTGTTAGTGTTAGTGTTAGTGTTAGGGTTAGGGTTAGTGTTAGTGTTAGTGTTAGTGTTAGTGTTAGTGTTAGGGTTAGTGTTAGTGTTAGTGTTAGTGTTACGGCTAGGGTTAGGGTTAGTGTTAGTGTTAATGTTAGTGTTAGTGTTAGTGTTAGTGTTAGTGTTAGTGTTAGGGCTAGGGTTAGGGTTAGGGTTAGTGTTAAGGTTAGTGTTAATGTTAGTGTTAGTGTTAGTGTTAGGGCTAGGGTTAGTGTTAGTGTTAGTGTTAGTGTTAGTGTTAGGGTTAGTGTTAGTGTTAGTGTTAGTGTTATTTTTAGGGCTAGGGTTAGTGTTAGTGTTAGTGTTAGTGTTAGGGCTAGGGTTAGGGTTAGTGTTAATGTTAGTGTTAGTGTTAGGGCTAGGGTTAGTGTTAATGTTAGTGTTAGTGTTAGGGCTAGGGTTAGGGTTAGTGTTAGTGTTAATGTTAGTGTTAGTGTTAGGGCTAGGGTTAGTGTTAGTGTTAGTGTTAGTGTTAGTGTTAGTGTTAGTGTTAGGGTTAGTGTTAGTGTTAGTGTTAGTGTTAGTGTTAGGGTTAGTGTTTGTGTTAGTGTTAGTGTTAGGGTTAGGGTTAGGGTTAGGGTTAGTGTTAGGGTTAGTGTTAGTGTTAGTGTTAGGGTTAGGGTTAGGGTTAGGGTTAGTGTTAGTGTTAGTGTTAGTGTTAGTGTTAGTGTTAGTGTTAGTGTTAATGTTAGGGTTAGGGTTAGTGTTAGTGTTAGTGTTAGTGTTAGTGTTAGTGTTAGGGTTAGGGTTAGGGTTAGTGTTAGTGTTAGTGTTAGGGTTAGTGTTAGTGTTAGTGTTACGGCTAGGGTTAGGGTTAGGGTTAGTGTTAGTTAGTGTTAATGTTAGTGTTAGTGTTAGTGTTAGTGTTAGTGTTAGGGCTAGGGTTAGGGTTAGGGTTAGTGTTAAGGTTAGTGTTAATGTTAGTGTTAGTGTTAGTGTTAGTGTTAGGGCTAGGGTTAGTGTTAGTGTTAGTGTTAGTGTTAGTGTTAGGGCTAGGGTTAGTGTTAGTGTTAGTGTTAGTGTTAGTGTTAGGGTTAGTGTTAGTGTTAGTGTTAGTGTTAGTGTTAGGGTTAGGGTTAGGGTTAGGGTTAGAGTTAGGGTTAGGGTTAGTGTTAGTGTTAGTGTTAGGGTTAGGGTTAGTGTTAGTGTTAGGGTTAGGGTTAGGGTTAGTGTTAGTGTTAGTGTTAGTGTTAGTGTTAGTGTTAGTGTTAGTGTTAGGGTTAGTGTTAGTGTTAGGGTTAGGGTTAGGGTTAGGGTTAGTGTTAGGGTTAGTGTTAGTGTTAGGGTTAGTGTTAGTGTTAGTGTTACGGCTAGGGTTAGGGTTAGTGTTAGTGTTAGTGTTAATGTTAGTGTTAGTGTTAGTGTTAGGGCTAGGGTTAGGGTTAGGGTTAGTGTTAGTGTTAGTGTTAATGTTAGTGTTAGTGTTAGTGTTAGTGTTAGTGTTAGTGTTAGTGTTAGGGCTAGGGTTAGTGTTAGTGTTAGTGTTAGTGTTAGGGTTAGTGTTAGTGTTAATGTTAGTGTTAGTGTTAGTGTTATTTTTAGGGCTAGGGTTAGTGTTAGTGTTATTGTTAGGGCTAGGGTTAGGGTTAGTGTTAATGTTAGTGTTAGGGCTAGGGTTAGTGTTAATGTTAGTGTTAGTGTTAGTGTTAGGGCTAGGGTTAGGGTTAGTGTTAGTGTTAGTGTTAATGTTAGTGTTAGTGTTAGTGTTAGTGTTAGGGCTAGGGTTAGTGTTAGTGTTAGCGTTAGGGTTAGTGTTAGTGTTAGTCTTAATGTTAGGGTTAGTGTTAGTGTTAGTGTTAGGGTTAGTGTTAGTGTTAGTGTTAGGGTTAGTGTTAGGGTAAGTGTTAGTGTTAGTGTTAGTGTTAGTGTTAGTCTTAATGTTAGGGTTAGTGTTAGTGTTAGGGTTAGTGTTAGGGTTAGGGTTAGTGTTAGTGTTAGGGTTAGTGTTAGGGTTAGTGTTAGTGTTAGTGTTAGTGTTAGGGTTAGGGTTAGGGTTAGGGTTAGGGTTAGTGTTAGTGTTAGTGTTATTGTTAGGGCTAGGGTTAGGGTTAGTGTTAATGTTAGTGTTAGGGCTAGGGTTAGTGTTAATGTTAGTGTTAGTGTTAGTGTTAGTGTTAGGGCTAGGGTTAGGGTTAGTGTTAGTGTTAGTGTTAATGTTAGTGTTAGTGTTAGTGTTAGGGCTAGGGTTAGTGTTAGTGTTAGCGTTAGGGTTAGTGTTAGTGTTAGTGTTAGTCTTAATGTTAGGGTTTGTGTTAGTGTTAGGGTTAGGGTTAGTGTTAGTGTTAGTGTTAGGGTTAGTGTTAGGGTTAGTGTTAGTGTTAGTGTTAGTGTTAGGGTTAGTGTTAGTGTTAGTCTTAATGTTAGGGTTAGTGTTAGTGTTAGGGTTAGTGTTAGGGTTAGGGTTAGTGTTAGTGTTAGTGTTAGGGTTAGTGTTAGGGTTAGTGTTAGTGTTAGTGTTAGTGTTAGGGTTAGTGTTAGGGTTAGTGTTAGTGTTAGTGTTAGGGTTAGTGTTAGTGTTAGGGTTAGTGTTAGTGTTAGTGTTAGGGTTAGTGTTAGTGTTAGTGTTGGTGTTAGGGTTAGTGTTAGTGTTAGTGTTAGTGTTAGGGTTAGGGTTAGGGTTAGTGTTAGTGTTAGTGTTAGTTTTAGGGCTAGGGTTAGGGTTAGGGTTAGGGTTAGTGTTAGTGTTAGTGTTAGTGTTAGTGTTAGTGTTAGTGTTAGTGTTAGTGTTAGTGTTAGTGTTAGTGTTAGGGTTAGGGTTAGGGTTAGGGTTAGTGTTAGTGTTAGTGTTAGTGTTAGTGTTAGGGTTAGGGTTAGGGTTAGGGTTAGAGTTAGGGTTAGGGTTAGTGTTAGTGTTAGTGTTAGGGTTAGGGTTAGTGTTAGTGTTAGGGTTAGGGTTAGTGTTAGTGTTAGTGTTAGTGTTAGTGTTAGTGTTAGTGTTAGTGTTAGGGTTAGTGTTAGTGTTAGGGTTAGGGTTAGGGTTAGGGTTAGGGTTAGGGTTAGTGTTAGGGTTAGTGTTAATGTTAGTGTTAGTGTTAGTGTTAGTGTTAGTGTTAGGGCTAGGGTTAGTGTTAGTGTTAGTGTTAGTGTTAGGGTTAGTGTTAGTGTTAATGTTAGTGTTAGTGTTAGTGTTATTTTTAGGGCTAGGGTTAGTGTTAGTGTTATTGTTAGGGCTAGGGTTAGGGTTAGTGTTAATGTTAGTGTTAGGGCTAGGGTTAGTGTTAATGTTAGTGTTAGTGTTAGTGTTAGTGTTATTTTTAGGGCTAGGGTTAGTGTTAGTGTTATTGTTAGGGCTAGGGTTAGGGTTAGTGTTAATGTTAGTGTTAGGGCTAGGGTTAGTGTTAATGTTAGTGTTAGTGTTAGTGTTAGTGTTAGGGCTAGGGTTAGGGTTAGTGTTAGTGTTAGTGTTAATGTTAGTGTTAGTGTTAGTGTTAGGGCTAGGGTTAGTGTTAGTGTTAGCGTTAGGGTTAGTGTTAGTGTTAGTCTTAATGTTAGGGTTAGTGTTAGTGTTAGTGTTAGGGTTAGTGTTAGTGTTAGGGTTAGTGTTAGGGTTAGTGTTAGTGTTAGTGTTAGTGTTAGTGTTAGGGTTAGTGTTAGTGTTAGTGTTAGTGTTAGTCTTAATGTTAGGGTTAGTGTTAGTGTTAGGGTTAGTGTTAGGGTTAGGGTTAGGGTTAGTGTTAGTGTTAGGGTTAGTGTTAGGGTTAGTGTTAGTGTTAGTGTTAGTGTTAGGGTTAGTGTTAGGGTTAGTGTTAGTGTTAGTGTTAGGGTTAGTGTTAGTGTTAGGGTTAGTGTTAGTGTTAGTGTTAGGGTTAGTGTTAGTGTTGGTGTTAGTTTTAGTGTTAGTGTTAGTGTTAGGGTTAGTGTTAGTGTTAGTGTTAGGGTTAGTGTTAGGGTTAGGGTTAGGGTTAGTGTTAGTGTTAGTGTTAGTTTTAGGGCTAGGGTTAGGGTTAGGGTTAGGGTTAGGGTTAGGGTTAGTGTTAGGGTTAGTGTTAGTGTTAGTGATAGTGTTAGGGTTAGTGTTAGGGTTAGGGTTAGGGTTAGTGTTAGTGTTAGTGTTAGTGGGTTAGGGTTAGGGTTAGGGTTAGGGTTAGGGCTAGGGTTAGTGTTAGTGTTAGTGTTAGGGTTAGTGTTAGTGGGTTAGGGTTAGGGTTAGTGTTAGTGTTAGTGTTAGGGTTAGGGTTAGTGTTAGTGTTAGTGTTAGGGTTAGGGTTAGGGTTAGGGTTAGTGTTAGTGTTAGTGTTAGTGTTAGTGTTAGTGTTAGGGTTAGTGTTAGTGTTAGTGTTAGTGTTAGTGTTAGTGTTAGTGTTAGTGTTAGGGTTAGGGTTAGGGTTAGGGTTAGGGTTAGGGTTAGTGTTAGTGTTAGTGTTAGTGTTAGTGTTAGGGTTAGGGTTAGGGTTAGGGTTAGGGTTAGGGTTAGGGTTAGTGTTAGTGTTAGTGTTAGGGTTAGGGTTAGTGTTAGTGTTAGGGTTAGGGTTAGGGTTAGTGTTAGTGTTAGTGTTAGTGTTAGTGTTAGTGTTAGTGTTAGTGTTAGGGTTAGTGTTAGTGTTAGGGTTAGGGTTAGTGTTAGGGTTAGTGTTAGTGTTAGTGTTAGGGTTAGTGTTAGTGTTAGTGTTAGTGTTACGGCTAGGGTTAGGGTTAGTGTTAGTGTTAATGTTAGTGTTAGTGTTAGTGTTAGTGTTAGGGCTAGGGTTAGGGTTAGGGTTAGGGTTAGTGTTAGTGTTAGTGTTAGTGTTAATGTTAGTGTTAGTGTTAGTGTTAGTGTTAGGGTTAGTGTTAGTGTTAGTGTTAGTCTTAATGTTAGGGTTAGTGTTAGTGTTAGGGTTAGTGTTAGGGTTAGGGTTAGGGTTAGTGTTAGTGTTAGTGTTAGGGTTAGTGTTAGGGTTAGTGTTAGTGTTAGTGTTAGTGTTAGGGTTAGTGTTAGGGTTAGTGTTAGTGTTAGTGTTAGGGTTAGTGTTAGTGTTAGGGTTAGTGTTAGTGTTAGTGTTAGTGTTAGTGTTAGTGTTAGGGTTAGTGTTAGTGTTAGTGTTGGTGTTAGGGTTAGTGTTAGTGTTAGTGTTAGTGTTAGTGTTAGTGTTAGTGTTAGGGTTAGGGTTAGGGTTAGTGTTAGTGTTAGTGTTAGTTTTAGGGCTAGGGTTAGGGTTAGGGTTAGTGTTAGTGTTAGTGTTAGTGTTAGTGTTAGTGTTATTGTTAGTGTTAGTGTTAGTGTAAGTGTTAGTGTTAGTGTTAGTGTTAGTGTTAGTGTTAGTGTTAGGGTTAGGGTTAGGGTTAGGGTTAGGGTTAGGGTTAAGGTTAGTGTTAGTGTTAGTGTTGGTGTTAGTGTTAGTGTTAGTGTTAGTGTTAGGGTTAGGGTTAGGGTTAGGGTTAGAGTTAGGGTTAGGGTTAGTGTTAGTGTTAGTGTTAGCGTTAGGGTTAGTGTTAGTGTTAGGGTTAGTGTTTGTGTTAGTGTTAGTGTTAGTGTTAGTGTTAGTGTTAGTGTTAGGGTTAGTGTTAGTGTTAGGGTTAGGGTTAGGGTTAGGGTTAGGGTTAGTGTTAGGGTTAGTGTTAGTGTTAGTGTTAGGGTTAGTGTTAGTGTTACGGCTAGGGTTAGGGTTAGTGTTAGTGTTAATGTTAGTGTTAGTGTTAGTGTTAGTGTTAGTGTTAGGGCTAGGGTTAGGGTTAGGGTTAGGGTTAGTGTTAGTGTTAGTGTTAATGTTAGTATTAGTGTTAGTGTTAGTGTTAGTGTTAGGGCTAGGGTTAGTGTTAGTGTTAGTGTTAGTGTTAGTGTTAGGGTTAGTGTTAGTGTTAATGTTAGTGTTAGTGTTAGTGTTATTTTTAGGGCTAGGGTTAGTGTTAGTGTTATTGTTAGGGCTAGGGTTAGGGTTAGTGTTAATGTTAGTGTTAGGGCTAGGGTTAGTGTTAATGTTAGTGTTAGTGTTAGGGCTAGGGTTAGGGTTAGTGTTAGTGTTAGTGTTAATGTTAGTGTTAGTGTTAGTGTTAGGGCTAGGGTTAGTGTTAGTGTTAGCGTTAGGGTTAGTGTTAGTGTTAGTCTTAATGTTAGGGTTAGTGTTAGTGTTAGTGTTAGGGTTAGGGTTAGTGTTAGTGTTAGGGTTAGTGTTAGGGTTAGTGTTAGTGTTAGTGTTAGGGTTAGTGTTAGTGTTAGTGTTAGTCTTAATGTTAGGGTTAGTGTTAGTGTTAGGGTTAGTGTTAGGGTTAGGGTTAGGGTTAGTGTTAGTGTTAGGGTTAGTGTTAGGGTTAGTGTTAGTGTTAGTGTTAGTGTTAGGGTTAGTGTTAGGGGGTTAGTGTTAGTGTTAGTGTTAGGGTTAGTGTTAGTGTTAGGGTTAGTGTTAGTGTTAGTGTTAGGGTTAGTGTTAGTGTTGGTGTTAGTTTTAGTGTTAGTGTTAGTGTTAGTGTTAGGGTTAGGGTTAGTGTTAGTGTTAGTGTTAGGGTTAGGGTTAGTGTTAGGGTTAGGGTTAGGGTTAGGGTTAGGGTTAGTGTTAGTGTTAGTGTTAGTTTTAGGGCTAGGGTTAGGGTTAGGGTTAGGGTTAGTGTTAGGGTTAGTGTTAGTGTTAGTGTTAGTGTTAGGGTTAGTGTTAGGGTTAGGGTTAGGGTTAGTGTTAGTGTTAGTGTTAGTGGGTTAGGGTTAGGGTTAGGGTTAGGGTTAGGGCTAGGGTTAGTGTTAGTGTTAGTGTTAGTGTTAGTGTTAGTGTTAGTGGGTTAGGGTTAGGGTTAGTGTTAGTGTTAGTGTTAGGGTTAGGGTTAGTGTTAGTGTTAGTGTTAGGGTTAGGGTTAGGGTTAGGGTTAGGGTTAGTGTTAGTGTTAGTGTTAGTGTTAGTGTTAGTGTTAGTGTTAGTGTTAGGGTTAGTGTTAGTGTTAGTGTTAGTGTTAGTGTTAGTGTTAGTGTTAGTGTTAGTGTTAGTGTTAGGGTTAGGGTTAGGGTTAGGGTTAGGGTTAGGGTTAGGGTTAGGGTTAGTGTTAGTGTTAGTGTTAGTGTTAGTGTTAGTGTTAGTGTTAGTGTTAGTGTTAGGGTTAGGGTTAGGGTTAGGGTTAGGGTTAGGGTTAGTGTTAGTGTTAGTGTTAGGGTTAGGGTTAGTGTTAGTGTTAGGGTTAGGGTTAGTGTTAGTGTTAGTGTTAGTGTTAGGGTTAGTGTTAGTGTTAGGGTTAGGGTTAGTGTTAGGGTTAGTGTTAGGGTTAGTGTTAGTGTTAGTGTTAGTGTTACGGCTAGGGTTAGGGTTAGTGTTAGTGTTAATGTTAGTGTTAGTGTTAGTGTTAGGGCTAGGGTTAGGGTTAGGGTTAGGGTTAGTGTTAGTGTTAGTGTTAGTGTTAATGTTAGTGTTAGTGTTAGTGTTAGTGTTAGTGATAGTGTTAGGGCTAGGGTTAGTGTTAGTGTTAGGGTTAGTGTTAGTGTTAATGTTAGTGTTAGTGTTATTTTTAGGGCTAGGGTTAGTGTTAGTGTTATTGTTAGGGCTAGGGTTAGGGTTAGTGTTAATGTTAGTGTTAGGGCTAGGGTTAGTGTTAATGTTAGTGTTAGTGTTAGTGTTAGTGTTAGGGCTAGGGTTAGGGTTAGTGTTAGTGTTAGTGTTATTGTTAGTGTTAGTGTTAGTGTTAGGGCTAGGGTTAGTGTTAGTGTTAGCGTTAGGGTTAGTGTTAGTGTTAGTCTTAATGTTAGGGTTAGTGTTAGTGTTAGTGTTAGGGTTAGTTTTAGGGTTAGTGTTAGTGTTAGTGTTAGTGTTAGTGTTAGGGTTAGGGTTAGGGTTAGTGTTAGTGTTAGTTTTAGGGCTAGGGTTAGGGTTAGGGTTAGGGTTAGTGTTAGGGTTATTGTTAGTGTTAGTGTTAGGGTTAGGGTTAGGGTTAGTGTTAGTGTTAGTGGGTTAGGGTTAGGGTTAGGGTTAGGGTTAGGGTTAGGGTTAGTGTTAGTGTTAGTGTTAGGGTTAGGGTTAGGGTTACGGTTAGTGTTAGTGTTAGGGTTAGTGTTAGTGTTAGTGTTAGTGTTAGTGTTAGTGTTAGGGTTAGTGTTAGTGTTAGTGTTAGTGTTAGTGTTAGTGTTAGTGTTAGTGTTAGGGTTAGGCTTAGGGTTAGGGTTAGGGTTAGGGTTAGTGTTAGTGTTAGTGTTAGTGTTAGTGTTAGGGTTAAGGTTAGGGTTAGTGTTAGTGTTAGGGTTAGGGTTAGGGTTAGTGTTAGTGTTAGGGTTAGTGTTAGTGTTAGGGTTAGTGTTAGTGTTAGGGTTAGGGTTAGGGTTAGGGTTAGTGTTAGTGTTAGTGTTAGTGTTAGGGTTAGGGTTAGGGTTAGTGTTAGGGTTAGGGTTAGGGTTAGTGTTAGTGTTAGTGTTAGGGTTAGTGTTAGTGTTAGTGTTAGTGTTAATGTTAGGGTTAGGGTTAGTGTTAGTGTTAGTGTTAGTGTTAGGGTTAGGGTTAGGGTTAGTGTTAGTGTTAGGGTTAGTGTTAGTGTTAGTGTTAGTGTTAGTGTTAGGGTTAGTGTTAGGGTTAGTGTTAGTGTTAGTGTTAGTGTTAGTGTTAGTGTTACGGCTAGGGTTAGGGTTAGTGTTAGTGTTAATGTTAGTGTTAGTGTTAGTGTTAGGGCTAGGGTTAGGGTTAGGGTTAGTGTTAATGTTAGTGTTAGTGTTAGGGCTAGGGTTAGTGTTAATGTTAGTGTTAGTGTTAGTGTTAGGGCTAGGGTTAGTGTTAGTGTTAGTGTTAGTGTTAGTGTTAGGGTTAGTGTTAGGGTTAGTGTTCGGGTTAGTGTTAGGGTTAGTGTTAGGGTTAGGGTTAGGGTTAGTGTTAGTGTTAGTGTTAGGGTTAGGGTTAGTGTTAGTGTTAGGGTTAGGGTTAGGGTTAGTGTTAGTGTTAGTGTTAGTGTTAGTGTTAGTGTTAGTGTTAGTGTTAGTGTTAGGGTTAGTGTTAGTGTTAGGGTTAGGGTTAGTGTTAGGGTTAGTGTTAGTGTTAGTGTTAGGGTTAGTGTTAGTGTTAGTGTTACGGCTAGGGTTAGGGTTAGTGTTAGTGTTAATGTTAGTGTTAGTGTTAGTGTTAGGGCTAGGGTTAGGGTTAGGGTTAGGGTTAGTGTTAGTGTTAGTGTTAGTGTTAATGTTAGTGTTAGTGTTAGTGTTAGTGTTAGGGCTAGGGTTAGTGTTAGTGTTAGGGTTAGTGTTAGTGTTAATGTTAGTGTTAGTGTTAGTGTTATTTTTAGGGCTAGGGTTAGTGTTAGTGTTAGTGTTAGGGTTAGTGTTAGGGTTAGTGTTAGTGTTAGTGTTAGTGTTAGTGTTAGGGTTAGGGTTAGGGTTAGTGTTAGTGTTAGTTTTAGGGCTAGGGTTAGGGTTAGGGTTAGGGTTAGTGTTAGGGTTATTGTTAGTGTTAGTGTTAGGGTTAGGGTTAGGGTTAGTGTTAGTGTTAGTGGGTTAGGGTTAGGGTTAGGGTTAGGGTTAGGGCTAGGGTTAGTGTTAGTGTTAGTGTTAGGGTTAGGGTTAGGGTTACGGTTAGTGTTAGTGTTAGGGTTAGTGTTAGTGTTAGTGTTAGTGTTAGTGTTAGTGTTAGGGTTAGTGTTAGTGTTAGTGTTAGTGTTAGTGTTAGTGTTAGTGTTAGTGTTAGTGTTAGTGTTAGTGTTAGGGTTAGGGTTAGGGTTAGGGTTAGGGTTAGTGTTAGTGTTAGTGTTAGTGTTAGTGTTAGGGTTAGGGTTAGGGTTAGTGTTAGTGTTAGGGTTAGGGTTAGGGTTAGTGTTAGTGTTAGTGTTAGGGTTAGTGTTAGTGTTAGGGTTAGTGTTAGTGTTAGGGTTAGGGTTAGGGTTAGGGTTAGTGTTAGTGTTAGTGTTAGTGTTAGTGTTAGGGTTAGGGTTAGTGTTAGGGTTAGGGTTAGGGTTAGTGTTAGTGTTAGTGTTAGGGTTAGTGTTAGTGTTAGTGTTAGTGTTAGTGTTAATTTTAGGGTTAGGGTTAGTGTTAGTGTTAGTGTTAGTGTTAGGGTTAGGGTTAGTGTTAGTGTTAGTGTTAGGGTTAGTGTTAGTGTTAGTGTTAGTGTTAGTGTTAGGGTTAGTGTTAGTGTTAGTGTTAGTGTTAGGGTTAGGGTTAGTGTTAGTGTTAGGGTTAGGGTTAGGGTTAGTGTTAGTGTTAGTGTTAGTGTTAGTGTTAGTGTTAGTGTTAGTGTTAGTGTTAGTGTTAGGGTTAGTGTTAGTGTTAGGGTTAGGGTTAGTGTTAGGGTTAGTGTTAGTGTTAGTGTTAGGGTTAGTGTTAGTGTTAGTGTTACGGCTAGGGTTAGGGTTAGTGTTAGTGTTAATGTTAGTGTTAGTGTTAGTGTTAGGGCTAGGGTTAGGGTTAGGGTTAGGGTTAGTGTTAGTGTTAGTGTTAGTGTTAATGTTAGTGTTAGTGTTAGTGTTAGTGTTAGGGCTAGGGTTAGTGTTAGTGTTAGGGTTAGTGTTAGTGTTAATGTTAGTGTTAGTGTTAGTGTTATTTTTAGGGCTAGGGTTAGTGTTAGTGTTAGTGTTAGGGTTAGTGTTAGGGTTAGTGTTAGTGTTAGTGTTAGTGTTAGTGTTAGGGTTAGGGTTAGGGTTAGTGTTAGTGTTAGTTTTAGGGCTAGGGTTAGGGTTAGGGTTAGGGTTAGTGTTAGGGTTATTGTTAGTGTTAGTGTTAGGGTTAGGGTTAGGGTTAGTGTTAGTGTTAGTGGGTTAGGGTTAGGGTTAGGGTTAGGGTTAGGGCTAGGGTTAGTGTTAGTGTTAGTGTTAGGGTTAGGGTTAGGGTTACGGTTAGTGTTAGTGTTAGGGTTAGTGTTAGTGTTAGTGTTAGTGTTAGTGTTAGTGTTAGGGTTAGTGTTAGTGTTAGTGTTAGTGTTAGTGTTAGTGTTAGTGTTAGTGTTAGTGTTAGTGTTAGTGTTAGGGTTAGGGTTAGGGTTAGGGTTAGGGTTAGTGTTAGTGTTAGTGTTAGTGTTAGTGTTAGGGTTAGGGTTAGGGTTAGTGTTAGTGTTAGGGTTAGGGTTAGGGTTAGTGTTAGTGTTAGTGTTAGGGTTAGTGTTAGTGTTAGGGTTAGTGTTAGTGTTAGGGTTAGGGTTAGGGTTAGGGTTAGTGTTAGTGTTAGTGTTAGTGTTAGTGTTAGGGTTAGGGTTAGTGTTAGGGTTAGGGTTAGGGTTAGTGTTAGTGTTAGTGTTAGGGTTAGTGTTAGTGTTAGTGTTAGTGTTAGTGTTAATTTTAGGGTTAGGGTTAGTGTTAGTGTTAGTGTTAGTGTTAGGGTTAGGGTTAGTGTTAGTGTTAGTGTTAGGGTTAGTGTTAGTGTTAGTGTTAGTGTTAGTGTTAGGGTTAGTGTTAGGGTTAGTGTTAGTGTTAGTGTTAGTGTTAGTGTTAGTGTTAGGGTTAGGGTTAGGGTTAGGGTTAGGGTTAGGGTTAGTGTTAGTGTTAGTGTTAGTGTTAGTGTTAGGGTTAGGGTTAGTGTTAGTGTTAGGGCTAGGGTTAGGGTTAGTGTTAATGTTAGTGTTAGTGTTAGGGCTAGGGTTAGTGTTAATGTTAGTGTTAGTGTTAGTGTTAGGGCTAGGGTTAGGGTTAGTGTTAGTGTTAATGTTAGTGTTAGTGTTAGGGCTAGGGTTAGTGTTAGTGTTAGTGTTAGTGTTAGTGTTAGGGTTAGTGTTAGGGTTAGTGTTCGGGTTAGTGTTAGGGTTAGTGTTAGGGTTAGGGTTAGGGTTAGGGTTAGTGTTAGTGTTAGTGTTAGGGTTAGGGTTAGTGTTAGTGTTAGGGTTAGGGTTAGGGTTAGTGTTAGTGTTAGTGTTAGTGTTAGTGTTAGTGTTAGTGTTAGTGTTAGGGTTAGTGTTAGTGTTAGGGTTAGGGTTAGTGTTAGGGTTAGTGTTAGTGTTAGTGTTAGGGTTAGTGTTAGTGTTAGTGTTAGTGTTACGGCTAGGGTTAGGGTTAGTGTTAGTGTTAATGTTAGTGTTAGTGTTAGTGTTAGGGCTAGGGTTAGGGTTAGGGTTAGGGTTAGTGTTAGTGTTAGTGTTAGTGTTAATGTTAGTGTTAGTGTTAGTGTTAGTGTTAGGGCTAGGGTTAGTGTTAGTGTTAGGGTTAGTGTTAGTGTTAATGTTAGTGTTAGTGTTAGTGTTATTTTTAGGGCTAGGGTTAGTGTTAGTGTTAGTGTTAGGGTTAGTGTTAGGGTTAGTGTTAGTGTTAGTGTTAGTGTTAGTGTTAGGGTTAGGGTTAGGGTTAGTGTTAGTGTTAGTTTTAGGGCTAGGGTTAGGGTTAGGGTTAGGGTTAGTGTTAGGGTTATTGTTAGTGTTAGTGTTAGGGTTAGGGTTAGGGTTAGTGTTAGTGTTAGTGGGTTAGGGTTAGGGTTAGGGTTAGGGTTAGGGTTAGGGCTAGGGTTAGTGTTAGTGTTAGTGTTAGGGTTAGGGTTAGGGTTACGGTTAGTGTTAGTGTTAGGGTTAGTGTTAGTGTTAGTGTTAGTGTTAGTGTTAGTGTTAGTGTTAGTGTTAGGGTTAGTGTTAGTGTTAGTGTTAGTGTTAGTGTTAGTGTTAGTGTTAGTGTTAGTGTTAGTGTTAGGGTTAGGGTTAGGGTTAGGGTTAGGGTTAGGGTTAGTGTTAGTGTTAGTGTTAGTGTTAGTGTTAGGGTTAGGGTTAGGGTTAGTGTTAGTGTTAGGGTTAGGGTTAGGGTTAGTGTTAGTGTTAGTGTTAGGGTTAGTGTTAGTGTTAGGGTTAGTGTTAGTGTTAGGGTTAGGGTTAGGGTTAGGGTTAGTGTTAGTGTTAGTGTTAGTGTTAGGGTTAGGGTTAGGGTTAGTGTTAGGGTTAGGGTTAGGGTTAGTGTTAGTGTTAGTGTTAGTGTTAGGGTTAGTGTTAGTGTTAGTGTTAGTGTTAGTGTTAATGTTAGGGTTAGGGTTAGTGTTAGTGTTAGTGTTAGTGTTAGTGTTAGGGTTAGGGTTAGGGTTAGTGTTAGTGTTAGTGTTAGGGTTAGTGTTAGTGTTAGTGTTAGTGTTAGTGTTAGGGTTAGTGTTAGGGTTAGTGTTAGTGTTAGTGTTAGTGTTAGTGTTACGGCTAGGGTTAGGGTTAGTGTTAGTGTTAATGTTAGTGTTAGTGTTAGTGTTAGGGCTAGGGTTAGGGTTAGTGTTAAGGTTAGTGTTAATGTTAGTGTTAGTGTTAGTGTTAGGGCTAGGGTTAGTGTTAGTGTTAGTGTTAGTGTTAGTGTTAGTGTTAGTGTTAGGGTTAGTGTTAGTGTTAGTGTTATTTTTAGGGCTAGGGTTAGTGTTAGTGTTAGTGTTAGTGTTAGGGCTAGGGTTAGGGTTAGTGTTAATGTTAGTGTTAGTGTTAGGGCTAGGGTTAGTGTTAATGTTAGTGTTAGTGTTAGTGTTAGGGCTAGGGTTAGGGTTAGTGTTAGTGTTAATGTTAGTGTTAGTGTTAGGGCTAGGGTTAGTGTTAGTGTTAGTGTTAGTGTTAGTGTTAGGGTTAGTGTTAGGGTTAGTGTTCGGGTTAGTGTTAGGGTTAGTGTTAGGGTTAGGGTTAGGGTTAGTGTTAGTGTTAGTGTTAGGGTTAGGGTTAGTGTTAGTGTTAGGGTTAGGGTTAGGGTTAGTGTTAGTGTTAGTGTTAGTGTTAGTGTTAGTGTTAGGGTTAGTGTTAGTGTTAGGGTTAGGGTTAGTGTTAGGGTTAGTGTTAGTGTTAGTGTTAGGGTTAGTGTTAGTGTTAGTGTTAGTGTTACGGCTAGGGTTAGGGTTAGTGTTAGTGTTAATGTTAGTGTTAGTGTTAGTGTTAGGGCTAGGGTTAGGGTTAGGGTTAGGGTTAGTGTTAGTGTTAGTGTTAGTGTTAATGTTAGTGTTAGTGTTAGTGTTAGTGTTAGGGCTAGGGTTAGTGTTAGTGTTAGGGTTAGTGTTAGTGTTAATGTTAGTGTTAGTGTTAGTGTTATTTTTAGGGCTAGGGTTAGTGTTAGTGTTATTGTTAGGGCTAGGGTTAGGGTTAGTGTTAATGTTAGTGTTAGGGCTAGGGTTAGTGTTAATGTTAGTGTTAGTGTTAGTGTTAGTGTTAGTGTTAGTGTTAGGGCTAGGGTTAGGGTTAGTGTTAGTGTTAGTGTTAATGTTAGTGTTAGTGTTAGTGTTAGTGTTAGGGCTAGGGTTAGTGTTAGTGTTAGCGTTAGGGTTAGTGTTAGTGTTAGTCTTAATGTTAGGGTTAGTGTTAGTGTTAGTGTTAGTGTTAGGGTTAGTGTTAGGGTTAGTGTTAGTGTTAGTGTTAGTGTTAGTGTTAGGGTTAGGGTTAGTGTTAGTGTTAGTTTTAGGGCTAGGGTTAGGGTTAGGGTTAGGGTTAGGGTTAGTGTTAGGGTTAGTGTTAGTGTTAGTGTTAGGGTTAGGGTTAGGGTTAGTGTTAGTGTTAGTGGGTTAGGGTTAGGGTTAGGGTTAGGGTTAGGGTTAGGGTTAGGGCTAGGGTTAGTGTTAGTGTTAGTGTTAGGGTTAGGGTTAGGGTTACGGTTAGTGTTAGTGTTAGGGTTAGTGTTAGTGTTAGTGTTAGTGTTAGTGTTAGTGTTAGTGTTAGGGTTAGTGTTAGTGTTAGTGTTAGTGTTAGTGTTAGTGTTAGTGTTAGTGTTAGTGTTAGGGTTAGGGTTAGGGTTAGGGTTAGGGTTAGGGTTAGTGTTAGTGTTAGTGTTAGTGTTAGTGTTAGGGTTAGGGTTAGGGTTAGTGTTAGTGTTAGGGTTAGGGTTAGGGTTAGTGTTAGTGTTAGTGTTAGGGTTAGTGTTAGTGTTAGGGTTAGTGTTAGTGTTAGGGTTAGGGTTAGGGTTAGGGTTAGGGTTAGGGTTAGTGTTAGTGTTAGGGTTAGGGTTAGGGTTAGTGTTAGGGTTAGGGTTAGGGTTAGGGTTAGTGTTAGTGTTAGTGTTAGTGTTAGTGTTAGGGTTAGTGTTAGTGTTAGTGTTAGTGTTAGTGTTAATGTTAGGGTTAGGGTTAGTGTTAGTGTTAGTGTTAGTGTTAGTGTTAGTGTTAGTGTTAGTGTTAGGGTTAGGGTTAGGGTTAGTGTTAGTGTTAGTGTTAGGGTTAGTGTTAGTGTTAGTGTTAGTGTTAGGGTTAGTGTTAGGGTTAGTGTTAGTGTTAGTGTTAGTGTTAGTGTTACGGCTAGGGTTAGGGTTAGTGTTAGTGTTAATGTTAGTGTTAGTGTTAGTGTTAGGGCTAGGGTTAGGGTTAGGGTTAGTGTTAAGGTTAGTGTTAATGTTAGTGTTAGTGTTAGTGTTAGTGTTAGGGCTAGGGTTAGTGTTAGTGTTAGTGTTAGTGTTAGTGTTAGGGTTAGTGTTAGTGTTAGTGTTATTTTTAGGGCTAGGGTTAGTGTTAGTGTTAGTGTTAGGGCTAGGGTTAGGGTTAGTGTTAATGTTAGTGTTAGTGTTAGGGCTAGGGTTAGTGTTAATGTTAGTGTTAGTGTTAGTGTTAGGGCTAGGGTTAGGGTTAGTGTTAGTGTTAATGTTAGTGTTAGTGTTAGGGCTAGGGTTAGTGTTAGTGTTAGTGTTAGTGTTAGGGTTAGGGTTAGTGTTAGTGTTAGTGTTAGTGTTAGGGTTAGTGTTAGGGTTAGTGTTAGTGTTAGTGTTAGGGTTAGGGTTAGGGTTAGGGTTAGGGTTAGTGTTAGGGTTAGTGTTAGTGTTAGTGTTAGGGTTAGGGTTAGGGTTAGGGTTAGTGTTAGTGTTAGTGTTAGTGTTAGTGTTAGTGTTAGTGTTAGTGTTAGTGTTAGTGTTAGTGTTAGTGTTAGGGTTAGGGTTAGGGTTAGGGTTAGGGTTAGTGTTAGTGTTAGTGTTAGTGTTAGGGTTAGGGTTAGGGTTAGTGTTAGTGTTAGGGTTAGTGTTAGGGTTAGTGTTAGTGTTAGTGTTAGTGTTAGTGTTAGGGTTAGTGTTAGTGTTAGTGTTAGGGTTAGGGTTAGGGTTAGTGTTAGTGTTAGTGTTAGGGTTAGGGTTAGTGTTAGTGTTAGGGTTAGGGTTAGTGTTAGTGTTAGTGTTAGTGTTAGGGTTAGTGTTAGTGTTAGTGTTAGTGTTAGTGTTAATGTTAGGGTTAGGGTTAGTGTTAGTGTTAGTGTTAGTGTTAGTGTTAGTGTTAGTGTAAGTGTTAGTGTTAGGGTTAGGGTTAGTGTTAGTGTTAGGGTTAGTGTTAGTGTTAGTGTTGGTGTTAGGGTTAGTGTTAGGGTTAGTGTTAGGGTTAGTGTTAGTGTTAGTGTTAGTGTTAGTGTTAGGGTTAGTGTTAGGGTTAGTGTTAGTGTTAGTGTTAGTGTTAGTGTTACGGCTAGGGTTAGGGTTAGTGTTAGTGTTAATGTTAGTGTTAGTGTTAGTGTTAGTGTTAGTGTTAGGGTTAGGGTTAGGGTTAGGGTTAGTGTTAAGGTTAGTGTTAGTGTTAGTGTTAGGGCTAGGGTTAGTGTTAGTGTTAGTGTTAGGGTTAGTGTTAGTGTTAGTGTTAGTGTTATTTTTAGGGCTAGGGTTAGTGTTAGTGTTAGTGTTAGGGCTAGGGTTAGGGTTAGTGTTAATGTTAGTGTTAGTGTTAGGGTTAGTGTTAATGTTAGTGTTAGTGTTAGTGTTAGTGTTAGGGCTAGGGTTAGGGTTAGTGTTAGTGTTAGTGTTAATGTTAGTGTTAGTGTTAGGGCTAGGGTTAGTGTTAGTGTTAGTGTTAGGGTTAGGGTTAGGGTTAGGGTTAGTGTTAGTGTTAGTGTTAGTGTTAGTGTTAGTGTTAGGGTTAGGGTTAGTGTTAGTGTTAGTGTTAGTGTTAGTGTTAGTGTTAGTGTTAGGGTTAGTGTTAGGTTTAGTGTTAGTGTTAGTGTTAGTGTTAGGGTTAGTGTTAGGGTTAGTGTTAGGGTTAGTGTTCGGGTTAGTGTTAGGGTTAGTGTTAGTGTTAGGGTTAGTGTTAGGGTTAGTGTTAGGGTTAGTGTTAGTGTTAGGGCTAGGGTTAGTGTTAGTGTTAGTGTTAGGGTTAGTGTTAGTGTTAGGGTTAGTGTTAGGGTTAGTGTTAGTGTTAGTGTTAGTGTTAGTGTTAGGGTTAGTGTTAGTGTTAGTGTTAGTCTTAATGTTAGGGTTAGTGTTAGGGTTAGTGTTAGTGTTAGTGTTAGGGTTAGGGTTAGTGTTAGTGTTAGGTTTAGGGTTAGGGTTAGGGTTAGTGTTAGTGTTAGTGTTAGTGTTAGTGTTAGTGTTAGGGTTAGGGTTAGTGTTAGTGTTAGTGTTAGTGTTAGTGTTAGTGTTAGGGTTAGTGTTAGTGTTAGGGTTAGTGTTAGGGTTAGTGTTAGTGTTAGTGTTAGTGGTAGGGTTAGTGTTAGTGTTAGGGTTAGTGTTAGGGTTAGTGTTCGGGTTAGTGTTAGGGTTAGTGTTAGTGTTAGGGTTAGTGTTAGGGTTAGGGTTAGTGTTAGTGTTAGTGTTAGGGTTAGTGTTAGGGTTAGTGTTAGGGTTAGGGTTAGGGTTAGTGTTAGTGTTAGTGTTAGTGTTAGTGTTAGGGTTAGGGTTAGGGTTAGGGTTATTGTTAGTGTTAGGGTTAGGGTTAGTGTTAGGGTTATTGTTAGTGTTAGTGTTAGTGGTAGGGTTAGTGTTAGTGTTAGGGTTAGTGTTAGGGTTAGTGTTCGGGTTAGTGTTAGGGTTAGGGTTAGTGTTAGGGTTAGTGTTAGTGTTAGTGTTAGTGGTAGGGTTAGTGTTAGTGTTAGGGTTAGTGTTAGGGTTAGTGTTCGGGTTAGTGTTAGGGTTAGTGTTAGTGTTAGGGTTAGTGTTAGGGTTAGGGTTAGTGTTAGTGTTAGTGTTAGGGTTAGTGTTAGGGTTAGTGTTAGGGTTAGGGTTAGGGTTAGTGTTAGTGTTAGTGTTAGTGTTAGTGTTAGGGTTAGGGTTAGGGTTAGGGTTATTGTTAGTGTTAGGGTTAGGGTTAGTGTTAGGGTTATTGTTAGTGTTAGGGTTAGGGTTAGTGTTAGTGTTAGGGCTAGGGTTAGGGTTAGGGTTAGTGTTAAGGTTAGTGTTAATGTTAGTGTTAGTGTTAGTGTTAGGGCTAGGGTTAGTGTTAGTGTTAGTGTTAGTGTTAGGGTTAGTGTTAGTGTTAGTGTTAGTGTTATTTTTAGGGCTAGGGTTAGTGTTAGTGTTAGTGTTAGGGCTATGGTTAGGGTTAGTGTTAATGTTAGTGTTAGTGTTAGGGCTAGGGTTAGTGTTAATGTTAGTGTTAGTGTTAGGGCTAGGGTTAGGGTTAGTGTTAGTGTTAGTGTTAATGTTAGTGTTAGTGTTAGGGCTAGGGTTAGTGTTAGTGTTAGGGTTAGTGTTAGTGTTAGGGCTAGGGTTAGTGTTAGTGTTAGGGTTAGTGTTAGTGTTAGTGTTAGGGTTAGTGTTAGGGTTAGGGTTAGGGTTAGGGTTAGTGTTAGTGT
Organism: Eucyclogobius newberryi; assembly: GCF_026437365.1. NCBI lineage: Eukaryota > Metazoa > Chordata > Actinopteri > Gobiiformes > Gobiidae > Eucyclogobius > Eucyclogobius newberryi. The sequence continues at coordinate 2,367,976 of NW_027315724.1, forward strand.
TAGTGTTAGTGTTAGGGTTAGTTTTAGTGTTAGGGTTAGTGTTAGTGTTAGTGTTAGGGTTAGTGTTAGGGTTAGTGTTAGTGTTAGTGTTAGTGTTAGTGTTACGGCTAGGGTTAGTGTTAGTGTTAGTGTTAATGTTAGTGTTAGTGTTAGTGTTAGTGTTAGTGTTAGTGTTAGGGCTAGGGTTAGGATTAGGGTTAGTGTTAAGGTTAGTGTTAATGTTAGTGTTAGTGTTAGTGTTAGTGTTAGGGCTAGGGTTAGTGTTAGTGTTAGTGTTAGTGTTAGGGTTAGTGTTAGTGTTAGTGTTAGTGTTATTTTTAGGGCTAGGGTTAGTGTTAGTGTTAGTGTTAGTGTTAGGGCTAGGGTTAGGGTTAGTGTTAATGTTAGTGTTAGTGTTAGGGCTAGGGTTAGTGTTAATGTTAGTGTTAGTGTTAGGGCTAGGATTAGGGTTAGTGTTAGTGTTAGTGTTAATGTTAGTGTTAGTGTTAGGGCTAGGGTTAGTGTTAGTGTTAGTGTTAGTGTTAGTGTTAGGGTTAGTGTTAGTGTTAGTGTTAGTGTTAGTGTTAGGGTTAGTGTTAGGGTTAGTGTTTGTGTTAGTGTTAGTGTTAGTGTTAGGGTTAGGGTTAGGGTTAGGGTTAGGGTTAGTGTTAGTGTTAGGGTTAGTGTTAGTGTTAGTGTTAGTGTTAGGGTTAGGGTTAGGGTTAGTGTTAGTGTTAGTGTTAGTGTTAGTGTTAGTGTTAGGGTTAGGGTTAGGGTTAGTGTTAGTGTTAGTGTTAGGGTTAGTGTTAGTGTTAGTGTTAGTGTTAGGGTTAGTGTTAGTGTTAGGGTTAGGGTTAGGGTTAGGGTTAGTGTTAGTGTTAGGGTTAGGGTTAGTGTTAGGGTTAGGGTTAGGGTTAGGGTTAGTGTTAGTGTTAGTGTTAGTGTTAGTGTTAGTGTTAGTGTTAGTGTTAGTGTTAGTGTTAGGGTTAGTGTTAGTGTTAGTGTTAGTGTTAGTGTTAGTGTTAGGGTTAGTGTTAGTGTTAGTGTTAGTCTTAATGTTAGGGTTAGTGTTAGGGTTAGTGTTAGTGTTAGTGTTAGGGTTAGGGTTAGTGTTAGTGTTAGGTTTAGGGTTAGGGTTAGGGTTAGTGTTAGTGTTAGTGTTAGTGTTAGTGTTAGTGTTAGGGTTAGGGTTAGTGTTAGTGTTAGTGTTAGTGTTAGTGTTAGTGTTAGTGTTAGGGTTAGTGTTAGTGTTAGGGTTAGTGTTAGGGTTAGTGTTAGTGTTAGTGTTAGTGGTAGGGTTAGTGTTAGTGTTAGGGTTAGTGTTAGGGTTAGTGTTCGGGTTAGTGTTAGGGTTAGTGTTAGTGTTAGGGTTAGTGTTAGGGTTAGGGTTAGTGTTAGTGTTAGTGTTAGGGTTAGTGTTAGGGTTAGTGTTAGGGTTAGGGTTAGGGTTAGTGTTAGTGTTAGTGTTAGTGTTAGTGTTAGGGTTAGGGTTAGGGTTAGGGTTATTGTTAGTGTTAGGGTTAGGGTTAGTGTTAGGGTTATTGTTAGTGTTAGGGTTAGGGTTAGTGTTAGTGTTAGGGCTAGGGTTAGGGTTAGGGTTAGTGTTAAGGTTAGTGTTAATGTTAGTGTTAGTGTTAGTGTTAGGGCTAGGGTTAGTGTTAGTGTTAGTGTTAGTGTTAGGGTTAGTGTTAGTGTTAGTGTTAGTGTTATTTTTAGGGCTAGGGTTAGTGTTAGTGTTAGTGTTAGGGCTATGGTTAGGGTTAGTGTTAATGTTAGTGTTAGTGTTAGGGCTAGGGTTAGTGTTAATGTTAGTGTTAGTGTTAGGGCTAGGGTTAGTGTTAGTGTTAGGGTTAGTGTTAGTGTTAGGGCTAGGGTTAGTGTTAGTGTTAGGGTTAGTGTTAGTGTTAGTGTTAGGGTTAGTGTTAGGGTTAGGGTTAGGGTTAGGGTTAGTGTTAGTGTTAGTGTTAGTGTTAGTGTTAGGGTTAGTGTTAGTGTTAGGGTTAGTGTTAGTGTTAGTGTTAGGGTTAGTGTTAGGGTTAGTGTTAGTGTTAGTGTTAGTGTTAGTGTTACGGCTAGGGTTAGTGTTAGTGTTAGTGTTAATGTTAGTGTTAGTGTTAGTGTTAGTGTTAGTGTTAGTGTTAGGGCTAGGGTTAGGATTAGGGTTAGTGTTAAGGTTAGTGTTAATGTTAGTGTTAGTGTTAGTGTTAGTGTTAGGGCTAGGGTTAGTGTTAGTGTTAGTGTTAGTGTTAGGGTTAGTGTTAGTGTTAGTGTTAGTGTTATTTTTAGGGCTAGGGTTAGTGTTAGTGTTAGTGTTAGTGTTAGGGCTAGGGTTAGGGTTAGTGTTAATGTTAGTGTTAGTGTTAGGGCTAGGGTTAGTGTTAATGTTAGTGTTAGTGTTAGGGCTAGGATTAGGGTTAGTGTTAGTGTTAGTGTTAATGTTAGTGTTAGTGTTAGGGCTAGGGTTAGTGTTAGTGTTAGTGTTAGTGTTAGTGTTAGGGTTAGTGTTAGTGTTAGTGTTAGTGTTAGGGTTAGTGTTAGGGTTAGTGTTTGTGTTAGTGTTAGTGTTAGTGTTAGGGTTAGGGTTAGGGTTAGGGTTAGTGTTAGTGTTAGGGTTAGTGTTAGTGTTAGTGTTAGTGTTAGGGTTAGGGTTAGGGTTAGTGTTAGTGTTAGTGTTAGTGTTAGTGTTAGTGTTAGGGTTAGGGTTAGGGTTAGTGTTAGTGTTAGTGTTAGGGTTAGTGTTAGTGTTAGTGTTAGTGTTAGGGTTAGTGTTAGTGTTAGGGTTAGGGTTAGGGTTAGGGTTAGGGTTAGTGTTAGTGTTAGGGTTAGGGTTAGTGTTAGGGTTAGGGTTAGGGTTAGGGTTAGTGTTAGTGTTAGTGTTAGTGTTAGTGTTAGTGTTAGGGTTAGTGTTAGTGTTAGTGTTAGTGTTAGTGTTAGTGTTAGTGTTAATGTTAGGGTTAGTGTTAGTGTTAGTGTTAGTGTTAGTGTTAGTGTTAGTGTTAGTGTTAGGGTTAGGGTTAGGGTTAGTGTTAGTGTTAGTGTTAGGGTTAGTGTTAGTGTTAGTGTTAGGGTTAGTGTTAGGGTTAGTGTTAGTGTTAGTGTTAGTGTTACGGCTAGGGTTAGGGTTAGTGTTAGTGTTAATGTTAGTGTTAGTGTTAGTGTTAGTGTTAGTGTTAGTGTTAGTGTTAGGGCTAGGGTTAGGGTTAGGGTTAGTGTTAAGGTTAGTGTTAATGTTAGTGTTAGTGTTAGTGTTAGGGCTAGGGTTAGTGTTAGTGTTAGTGTTAGTGTTAGTGTTAGTGTTAGGGTTAGTGTTAGTGTTAGTGTTAGTGTTATTTTTAGGGCTAGGGTTAGTGTTAGTGTTAGTGTTAGTGTTAGTGTTAGGGCTAGGGTTAGGGTTAGTGTTAATGTTAGTGTTAGTGTTAGGGCTAGGGTTAGTGTTAATGTTAGTGTTAGTGTTAGTGTTAGGGCTAGGGCTAGGGTTAGGGTTAGTGTTAGTGTTAGTGTTAATGTTAGTGTTAGTGTTAGGGCTAGGGTTAGTGTTAGTGTTAGTGTTAGGGTTAGGGTTAGTGTTAGTGTTAGTGTTAGTGTTAGTGTTAGTGTTAGTGTTAGTGTTAGGGTTAGGGTTAGTGTTAGTGTTAGGGTTAGTGTTAGTGTTAGTGTTAGTGTTAGGGTTAGTGTTAGGGTTAGTGTTAGGGTTAGTGTTCGGGTTAGTGTTAGGGTTAGTGTTAGTGTTAGGGTTAGTGTTAGGGTTAGTGTTAGGGTTAGTGTTAGTGTTAGGGGTAGGGTTAGTGTTAGTGTTAGGGTTAGTGTTAGTGTTTGTGTTAGGGTTAGTGTTAGGGTTAGTGTTAGTGTTAGTGTTAGTGTTAGTGTTAGGGTTAGTGTTAGTGTTAGTGTTAGTGTTAGTGTTAGTCTTAATGTTAGGGTTAGTGTTAGGGTTAGTGTTAGTGTTAGTGTTAGGGTTAGGGTTAGTGTTAGTGTTAGGGTTAGGGTTAGGGTTAGGGTTAGGGTTAGTGTTAGTGTTAGTGTTAGTGTTAGTGTTAGGGTTAGGGTTAGTGTTAGTGTTAGGGTTAGGGTTAGTGTTAGGGTTAGTGTTAGTGTTAGTGTTAGTGTTAGGGTTAGTGTTAGTGTTAGGGTTAGTGTTAGGGTTAGTGTTCGGGTTAGTGTTAGGGTTAGTAATAGTGTTAGTGTTAGGGTTAGTGTTAGGGTTAGTGTTAGGGTTAGTGTTAGGGTTAGGGTTAGTGTTAGTGTTAGTGTTAGGGTTAGTGTTAGTGTTAGGGTTAGTGTTAGGGTTAGGGTTAGGGTTAGTGTTAGTGTTAGTGTTAGTGTTGGGGTTAGGGTTAGGGTTATTGTTAGTGTTAGGGTTAGGGTTAGTGTTAGGGTTATTGTTAGTGTTAGGGTTAGGGTTAGTGTTAGTGTTAGTGTTAGTGTTAGTGTTAGGGCTAGGGTTAGGGTTAGGGTTAGTGTTAAGGTTAGTGTTAATGTTAGTGTTAGTGTTAGGGCTAGGGTTAGTGTTAGTGTTAGTGTTAGTGTTATTTTTAGGGCTAGGGTTAGTGTTAGTGTTAGTGTTAGGGCTATGGTTAGGGTTAGTGTTAATGTTAGTGTTAGTGTTAGGGCTAGGGTTAGGGTTAATGTTAGTGTTAGTGTTAGTGTTAGGGCTAAGGTTAGGGTTAGTGTTAGTGTTAGTGTTAATGTTAGTGTTAGTGTTAGGGCAGGGTTAGTGTTAGTGTTAGGGTTAGTGTTAGTGTTAGGGCTAGGGTTAGTGTTAGTGTTAGGGTTAGTGTTAGGGTTAGTGTTAGGGTTAGTGTTTGTGTTAGTGTTAGTGTTAGGGTTAGGGTTAGGGTTAGGGTTAGTGTTAGGGTTAGTGTTAGTGTTAGTGTTAGTGTTAGGGTTAGGGTTAGGGTTAGGGTTAGTGTTAGTGTTAGTGTTAGTGTTAGTGTTAGTGTTAGGGTTAGGGTTAGGGTTAGTGTTAGTGTTAGGGTTAGTGTTAGGGTTAGTGTTAGTGTTAGTGTTAGTGTTAGGGTTAGTGTTAGTGTTAGGGTTAGGGTTAGGGTTAGGGTTAGTGTTAGTGTTAGGGTTAGGGTTAGTGTTAGGGTTAGGGTTAGGGTTAGGGTTAGTGTTAGTGTTAGTGTTAGTGTTAGTGTTAGTGTTAGTGTTAGGGTTAGTGTTAGTGTTAGTGTTAGTGTTAGTGTTAGTGTTAATGTTAGGGTTAGGGTTAGTGTTAGTGTTAGTGTTAGTGTTAGTGTTAGTGTTAGTGTTAGTGTTAGTGTTAGTGTTAGGGTTAGGGTTAGGGTTAGTGTTAGTGTTAGTGTTAGGGTTAGTGTTAGTGTTAGTGTTAGGGTTAGTGTTAGGGTTAGTGTTAGTGTTAGTGTTAGTGTTACGGCTAGGGTTAGGGTTAGTGTTAGTGTTAATGTTAGTGTTAGTGTTAGTGTTAGTGTTAGTGTTAGTGTTAGGGCTAGGGTTAGGGTTAGGGTTAGTGTTAAGGTTAGTGTTAATGTTAGTGTTCGTGTTAGTGTTAGTGTTAGGGCTAGGGTTAGTGTTAGTGTTAGTGTTAGTGTTAGTGTTAGTGTTAGTGTTAGTGTTAGGGTTAGTGTTAGTGTTAGTGTTAGTGTTATTTTTAGGGCTAGGGTTAGTGTTAGTGTTAGTGTTAGTGTTAGGGCTAGGGTTAGGGTTAGGGTTAATGTTAGTGTTAGTGTTAGGGCTAGGGTTAGTGTTAATGTTAGTGTTAGTGTTAGTGTTAGGGCTAGGGCTAGGGTTAGGGTTAGTGTTAGTGTTAGTGTTAATGTTAGTGTTAGTGTTAGGGCTAGGGTTAGTGTTAGTGTTAGTGTTAGGGTTAGGGTTAGTGTTAGTGTTAGTGTTAGTGTTAGTGTTAGTGTTAGTGTTAGTGTTAGGGTTAGGGTTAGTGTTAGTGTTAGTGTTAGTGTTAGTGTTAGGGTTAGTGTTAGGGTTAGTGTTAGTGTTAGTGTTAGTGTTAGGGTTAGTGTTAGGGTTAGTGTTAGGGTTAGTGTTAGGGTTAGTGTTAGGGTTAGTGTTAGTGTTAGGGTTAGTGTTAGTGTTAGGGTTAGTGTTAGGGTTAGTGTTAGGGTTAGTGTTAGTGTTAGGGTTAGGGTTAGGGTTAGTGTTAGTGTTAGTGTTAGGGTTAGTGTTAGTGTTAGGGTTAGGGTTAGTGTTAGTGTTAGTGTTAGTGTTAGGGCTAGGGTTAGGGTTAGGGTTAGTGTTAAGGTTAGTGTTAATGTTAGTGTTAGTGTTAGGGCTAGGGTTAGTGTTAGTGTTAGTGTTAGTGTTATTTTTAGGGCTAGGGTTAGTGTTAGTGTTAGTGTTAGGGCTATGGTTAGGGTTAGTGTTAATGTTAGTGTTAGTGTTAGGGCTAGGGTTAGGGTTAATGTTAGTGTTAGTGTTAGTGTTAGGGCTAGGGTTAGGGTTAGTGTTAGTGTTAGTGTTAATGTTAGTGTTAGTGTTAGGGCAGGGTTAGTGTTAGTGTTAGGGTTAGTGTTAGTGTTAGGGCTAGGGTTAGTGTTAGTGTTAGGGTTAGTGTTAATGTTAGGGTTAGTGTTAGGGTTAGTGTTAGTGTTAGGGTTAGTGTTCGGGTTAGTGTTAGGGTTAGTGTAAGTGTTAGGGTTAGTGTTAGGGTTAGTGTTAGTGTTAGTGTTAGTGTTAGTGTTAGTGTTAGTGTTAGTGTTAGGGTTAGTGTTAGTGTTAGGGTTAGTGTTAGGGTTAGTGTTCGGGTTAGTGTTAGGGTTAGTGTTAGTGTTAGTGTTAGGGTTAGTGTTAGGGTTAGTGTTAGGGTTAGTGTTAGTGTTAGGGTTAGTGTTAGTGTTAGGGTTAGTGTTAGGGTTAGTGTTAGGGTTAGTGTTAGTGTTAGGGTTAGGGTTAGTGTTAGTGTTAGTGTTAGGGTTAGTGTTAGTGTTAGTGTTAGGGTTAGTGTTAGGGTTAGTGTTAGTGTTAGTGTTAGGGTTAGTGTTAGTGTTAGTGTTAGTGTTAGTGTTAGTCTTAATGTTAAGGTTAGTGTTAGGGTTAGTGTTAGTGTTAGTGTTAGGGTTAGGGTTAGTGTTAGTGTTAGGGTTAGGGTTAGGGTTAGTGTTAGTGTTAGTGTTAGTGTTAGTGTTAGGGTTAGGGTTAGTGTTAGTGTTAGTGTTAGTGTTAGGGTTAGTGTTAGGGTTAGTGTTAGTGTTAGTGTTAGTGTTAGTGTTAGGGTTAGTGTTAGTGTTAGGGTTAGTGTTAGGGTTAGTGTTCGGGTTAGTGTTAGTGTTAGTGTTAGGGTTAGTGTTAGGGTTAGTGTTAGGGTTAGTGTTAGGGTTAGGGTTAGGGTTAGTGTTAGTGTTAGTGTTAGGGTTAGTGTTAGGGTTAGTGTTAGGGTTAGGGTTAGGGTTAGGGTTAGTGTTAGTGTTAGTGTTAGTGTTAGGGTTAGGGTTAGGGTTAGGGTTATTGTTAGTGTTAGGGTTAGGGTTAGTGTTAGGGTTATTGTTAGTGTTAGGGTTAGGGTTAGGGTTAGGGTTAGTGTTAGTGTTAGTGTTAGTGTTAGGGCTAGGGTTAGGGTTAAGGTTAGTGTTAAGGTTAGTGTTAATGTTAGTGTTAGTGCTAGTGTTAGGGCTAGGGTTAGTGTTAGTGTTAGTGTTAGTGTTAGTGTTAGGGTTAGTGTTAGTGTTAGTGTTATTTTTAGGGCTAGGGTTAGTGTTAGTGTTAGTGTTAGTGTTAGGGCTATGGTTAGGGTTAGTGTTAATGTTAGTGTTAGTGTTAGGGCTAGGGTTAGTGTTAATGTTAGTGTTAGTGTTAGTGTTAGGGCTAGGGTTAGGGTTAGTGTTAGTGTTAGTGTTAATGTTAGTGTTAGTGTTAGGGCTAGGGTTAGTGTTAGTGTTAGGGTTAGTGTTAGTGTTAGTGTTAGGGTTAGTGTTAGGGTTAGTGTTAGTGTTAGGGTTAGTGTTCGGGTTAGTGTTAGGGTTAGTGTTAGTGTTAGGGTTAGTGTTAGGGTTAGTGTTAGTGTTAGGGTTAGGGTTAGTGTTAGTGTTAGGGTTAGGGTTAGGGTTAGTGTTAGTGTTAGTGTTAGTGTTAGGGTTAGTGTTAGTGTTAGGGTTAGTGTTAGGGTTAGTGTTCGGGTTAGTGTTAGGGTTAGTGTTATTTTTAGGGCTAGGGTTAGTGTTAGTGTTAGTGTTAGTGTTAGGGCTATGGTTAGGGTTAGTGTTAATGTTAGTGTTAGTGTTAGGGCTAGGGTTAGTGTTAATGTTAGTGTTAGTGTTAGTGTTAGGGCTAGGGTTAGGGTTAGGGTTAGTGTTAGTGTTAGTGTTAATGTTAGTGTTAGTGTTAGGGCTAGGGTTAGTGTTAGTGTTAGGGTTAGTGTTAGTGTTAGTGTTAGGGTTAGTGTTAGGGTTAGTGTTAGTGTTAGGGTTAGTGTTCGGGTTAGTGTTAGGGTTAGTGTTAGTGTTAGGGTTAGTGTTAGGGTTAGTGTTAGTGTTAGGGTTAGGGTTAGTGTTAGTGTTAGGGTTAGGGTTAGGGTTAGTGTTAGTGTTAGTGTTAGTGTTAGGGTTAGTGTTAGTGTTAGGGTTAGTGTTAGGGTTAGTGTTCGGGTTAGTGTTAGGGTTAGTGTTAGTGTTAGTGTTAGTGTTAGGGTTAGGGTTAGTGTTAGTGTTAGGGTTAGGGTTAGGGTTAGGGTTAGGGTTAGTGTTAGTGTTAGTGTTAGTGTTAGTGTTAGTGTTAGTGTTAGTGTTAGGGTTAGTGTTAGTGTTAGTGTTAGGGTTAGTGTTAGGGTTAGTGTTCGGGTTAGTGTTAGGGTTAGTGTTAGTGTTAGGGTTAGTGTTAGGGTTAGTGTTAGTGTTAGTGTTAGGGTTAGTGTTAGTGTTAGGGTTAGTGTTAGGGTTAGTGTTAGGGTTAGTGTTAGGGTTAGGGTTAGTGTTAGTGTTAGGGTTAGGGTTAGGGTTAGGGTTAGTGTTAGTGTAAGTGTAAGTGTAAGTGTTAGTGTTAGTGTTAGGGTTAGTGTTAGTGTTAGGGTTAGTGTTAGGGTTAGTTTTCGGGTTAGTGTTAGGGTTAGTGTTAGTGTTAGGGTTAGTGTTAGTGTTAGGGTTAGGGTTAGGGTTAGGGTTAGTGTTAGTGTTAGTGTTAGGGTTAGGGTTAGGGTTAGTGTTAGTGTTAGTGTTAGTGTTAGTGTTAGTGTTAGGGTTAGGGTTAGTGTTAGTGTTAGTGTTAGTGTTAGTCTTAATGTTAGGGTTAGTGTTAGGGTTAGTGTTAGTGTTAGGGTTAGGGTTAGTGTTAGTGTTAGGGCTAGGGTTAGTGTTAATGTTAGTGTTAGTGTTAGTGTTAGGGCTAGGGTTAGGGTTAGTGTTAGTGTTAGTGTTAATGTTAGTGTTAGTGTTAGGGCTAGGGTTAGTGTTAGTGTTAGTGTTAGGGTTAGGGTTAGTGTTAGTGTTAGTGTTAGTGTTAGTGTTAGTGTTAGTGTTAGGGTTAGGGTTAGTGTTAGTGTTAGTGTTAGTGTTAGTGTTAGGGTTAGTGTTAGGGTTAGTGTTAGTGTAAGTGTTAGTGTTAGGGTTAGTGTTAGTGTTAGGGTTAGTGTTAGGGTTAGTGTTCGGGTTAGTGTTAGGGTTAGTGTTAGTGTTAGGGTTAGTGTTAGGGTTAGTGTTAGGGTTAGTGTTAGTGTTAGGGCTAGGGTTAGTGTTAGTGTTAGTGTTAGGGTTAGTGTTAGTGTTAGTGTTAGTGTTAGTGTTAGGGTTAGTGTTAGGGTTAGTGTTAGTGTTAGTGTTAGTGTTAGGGTTAGTGTTAGTGTTAGTGTTAGTGTTAGTCTTAATGTTAGGGTTAGTGTTAGGGTTAGTGTTAGTGTTAGTGTTAGGGTTAGGGTTAGTGTTAGTGTTAGGGTTAGGGTTAGGGTTAGGGTTAGTGTTAGTGTTAGTGTTAGTGTTAGTGTTAGTGTTAGGGTTAGGGTTAGTGTTAGTGTTAGTGTTAGTGTTAGTGTTAGGGTTAGTGTTAGGGTTAGTGTTAGTGTTAGTGTTAGTGTTAGGGTTAGTGTTAGTGTTAGGGTTAGTGTTAGGGTTAGTGTTCGGGTTAGTGTTAGGGTTAGTGTTAGTGTTAGTGTTAGGGTTAGTGTTAGGGTTAGTGTTAGGGTTAGGGTTAGGGTTAGTGTTAGTGTTAGTGTTAGGGTTAGTGTTAGTGTTAGGGTTAGTGTTAGTGTTAGGGTTAGGGTTAGGGTTAGTGTTAGTGTTAGTGTTAGTGTTAGGGTTAGGGTTAGGGTTATTGTTAGTGTTAGGGTTAGGGTTAGTGTTAGGGTTATTGTTAGTGTTAGGGTTAGGGTTAGTGTTAGTGTTAGTGTTAGTGTTAGTGTTAGGGCTAGGGTTAGGGTTAGGGTTAGTGTTAAGGTTAGTGTTAATGTTAGTGTTAGTGTTAGGGCTAGGGTTAGTGTTAGTGTTAGTGTTAGTGTTAGTGTTAGTGTTAGTGTTATTTTTAGGGCTAGGGTTAGTGTTAGTGTTAGTGTTAGGGCTATGGTTAGGGTTAGTGTTAATGTTAGTGTTAGTGTTAGGGCTAGGGTTAGTGTTAATGTTAGTGTTAGTGTTAGTGTTAGGGCTAGGGTTAGGGTTAGTGTTAGTGTTAGTGTTAATGTTAGTGTTAGTGTTAGGGCAGGGTTAGTGTTAGTGTTAGGGTTAGTGTTAGTGTTAGGGCTAGGGTTAGTGTTAGGGTTAGTGTTAATGTTAGGGTTAGTGTTAGGGTTAGTGTTAGTGTTAGGGTTAGTGTTAGGGTTAGTGTAAGTGTTAGGGTTAGTGTTAGGGTTAGTGTTAGGGTTAGTGTTAGTGTTAGTGTTAGTGTTAGTGTTAGGGTTAGTGTTAGTGTTAGTGTTAGGGTTAGTGTTAGGGTTAGTGTTCGGGTTAGTGTTAGGGTTAGTGTTAGTGTTAGGGTTAGTGTTAGGGTTAGTGTTAGGGTTAGTGTTAGTGTTAGGGTTAGTGTTAGTGTTAGGGTTAGTGTTAGGGTTAGTGTTAGGGTTAGTGTTAGTGTTAGGGTTAGGGTTAGGGTTAGTGTTAGTGTTAGTGTTAGGGTTAGTGTTAGTGTTAGTGTTAGTGTTAGTGTTAGGGTTAGTGTTAGGGTTAGTGTTAGTGTTAGTGTTAGTGTTAGGGTTAGTGTTAGTGTTAGTGTTAGTGTTAGTCTTAATGTTAAGGTTAGTGTTAGGGTTAGTGTTAGTGTTAGTGTTAGTGTTAGGGTTAGGGTTAGTGTTAGTGTTAGGGTTAGGGTTAGGGTTAGTGTTAGTGTTAGTGTTAGTGTTAGGGTTAGGGTTAGTGTTAGTGTTAGTGTTAGTGTTAGTGTTAGGGTTAGTGTTAGGGTTAGTGTTAGTGTTAGTGTTAGTGTTAGTGTTAGGGTTAGTGTTAGTGTTAGGGTTAGTGTTAGGGTTAGTGTTCGGGTTAGTGTTAGTGTTAGGGTTAGTGTTAGGGTTAGTGTTAGGGTTAGTGTTAGGGTTAGGGTTAGGGTTAGTGTTAGTGTTAGTGTTAGGGTTAGTGTTAGGGTTAGTGTTAGGGTTAGGGTTAGGGTTAGGGTTAGTGTTAGTGTTAGTGTTAGTGTTAGTGTTAGGGTTAGGGTTAGGGTTAGGGTTATTGTTAGTGTTAGGGTTAGGGTTAGTGTTAGGGTTATTGTTAGTGTTAGGGTTAGGGTTAGGGTTAGGGTTGGTGTTAGTGTTAGTGTTAGTGTTAGTGTTAGGGCTAGGGTTAGGGTTAGGGTTAGTGTTAAGGTTAGTGTTAATGTTAGTGTTAGTGTTAGTGTTAGGGCTAGGGTTAGTGTTAGTGTTAGTGTTAGTGTTAGTGTTAGGGTTAGTGTTAGTGTTAGTGTTATTTTTAGGGCTAGGGTTAGTGTTAGTGTTAGTGTTAGTGTTAGGGCTATGGTTAGGGTTAGTGTTAATGTTAGTGTTAGTGTTAGGGCTAGGGTTAGTGTTAATGTTAGTGTTAGTGTTAGTGTTAGGGCTAGGGTTAGGGTTAGTGTTAGTGTTAGTGTTAATGTTAGTGTTAGTGTTAGGGCTAGGGTTAGTGTTAGGGTTAGTGTTAGTGTTAGTGTTAGGGTTAGTGTTAGTGTTAGGGTTAGTGTTAGTGTTAGGGTTAGTGTTCGGGTTAGTGTTAGGGTTAGTGTTAGTGTTAGGGTTAGTGTTAGGGTTAGTGTTAGTGTTAGGGTTAGGGTTAGTGTTAGTGTTAGGGTTAGGGTTAGGGTTAGGGTTAGTGTTAGTGTTAGTGTTAGGGTTAGTGTTAGTGTTAGGGTTAGTGTTAGGGTTAGTGTTCGGGTTAGTGTTAGGGTTAGTGTTAGTGTTAGTGTTAGTGTTAGGGTTAGGGTTAGTGTTAGTGTTAGGGTTAGGGTTAGGGTTAGGGTTAGTGTTAGTGTTAGTGTTAGTGTTAGTGTTAGGGTTAGTGTTAGTGTTAGTGTTAGGGTTAGTGTTAGGGTTAGTGTTCGGGTTAGTGTTAGGGTTAGTGTTAGGGTTAGTGTTAGTGTTAGGGTTAGTGTTAGGGTTAGTGTTAGTGTTAGTGTTAGGGTTAGTGTTAGGGTTAGTGTTAGGGTTAGTGTTAGGGTTAGGGTTAGGGTTAGTGTTAGTGTTAGGGTTAGGGTTAGGGTTAGGGTTAGTGTTAGTGTAAGTGTAAGTGTTAGTGTTAGTGTTAGGGTTAGTGTTAGTGTTAGGGTTAGTGTTAGGGTTAGTGTTAGGGTTAGTGTTAGTGTTAGGGTTAGGGTTAGGGTTAGTGTTAGTGTTAGGGTTAGGGTTAGGGTTAGGGTTAGTGTTAGTGTTAGTGTTAGGGTTAGGGTTAGTGTTAGTGTTAGTGTTAGGGTTACGGTTAGGGTTAGTGTTAGTGTTAGTGTTAGTGTTAGTGTTAGGGCTAGGGTTAGTGTTAGTGTTAGGGTTAGTGTTAGTGTTAGTGTTAGGGTTAGTGTTAGGGTTAGTGTTAGTGTTAGGGTTAGTGTTCGGGTTAGTGTTAGGGTTAGTGTTAGGGTTAGTGTTAGTGTTAGGGTTAGTGTTAGTGTTAGTGTTAGTGTTAGGGTTAGGGTTAGGGTTAGGGTTAGTGTTAATGTTAGTGTTAGGGTTAGGGTTAGGGTTAGTGTTAGTGTTAGTGTTAGTGTTAGGGTTAGTGTTAGTGTTAGTGTTAGTGTTAGGGTTAGTGTTAGGGTTAGTGTTAGTGTTAGTGTTAGTGTTACGGCTAGGGTTAGGGTTAGTGTTAGTGTTAATGTTAGTGTTAGTGTTAGTGTTAGTGTTAGGGCTAGGGTTAGGGTTAGTGTTAGTGTTAGGGTTAGTGTTAGGGTTAGTGTTAGTGTTACGGCTAGGGTTAGGGTTAGTGTTAGTGTTAATGTTAGTGTTAGTGTTAGTGTTAGTGTTAGGGCTAGGGTTAGGGTTAGGGTTAGTGTTAAGGTTAGTGTTAATGTTAGTGTTAGTGTTAGTGTTAGTGTTAGGGCTAGGGTTAGTGTTAGTGTTAGTGTTAGTGTTAGTGTTAGGGTTAGTGTTAGTGTTAGTGTTATTTTTAGGGCTAGGGTTAGTGTTAGTGTTAGTGTTAGGGCTAGGGTTAGGGTTAGTGTTAATGTTAGTGTTAGTGTTAGGGCTAGGGTTAGTGTTAATGTTAATGTTAGTGTTAGTGTTAGTGTTAGGGCTAGGGTTAGGGTTAGTGTTAGTGTTAATGTTAGTGTTAGTGTTAGGGCTAGGGTTAGTGTTAGTGTTAGTGTTAGTGTTAGTGTTAGGGTTAGGGTTAGTGTTAGTGTTAGTGTTAGTGTTAGTGTTAGGGTTAGTGTTAGGGTTAGTGTTTGTGTTAGTGTTAGTGTTAGGGTTAGGGTTAGGGTTAGTGTTAGTGTAAGTGTAAGTGTTAGTGTTAGTGTTAGGGTTAGTGTTAGTGTTAGGGTTAGTGTTAGGGTTAGTGTTAGGGTTAGTGTTAGTGTTAGGGTTAGGGTTAGTGTTAGTGTTAGTGTTAGGGTTAGGGTTAGGGTTAGTGTTAGTGTTAGTGTTAGGGTTAGGGTTAGTGTTAGTGTTAGTGTTAGGGTTACGGTTAGGGTTAGTGTTAGTGTTAGTGTTAATGTTAGTGTTAGTGTTAGGGCTAGGGTTAGTGTTAGTGTTAGGGTTAGTGTTAGTGTTAGTGTTAGGGTTAGTGTTAGTGTTAGTGTTAGTGTTAGTCTTAATGTTAAGGTTAGTGTTAGGGTTAGTGTTAGTGTTAGGGTTAGGGTTAGTGTTAGTGTTAGGGTTAGGGTTAGGGTTAGTGTTAGTGTTAGTGTTAGTGTTAGTGTTAGTGTTAGGGTTAGGGTTAGTGTTAGTGTTAGTGTTAGTGTTAGGGTTAGTGTTAGGGTTAGTGTTAGTGTTAGTGTTAGTGTTAGGGTTAGTGTTAGTGTTAGGGTTAGTGTTAGGGTTAGTGTTCGGGTTAGTGTTAGGGTTAGTGTTAGTGTTAGGGTTAGTGTTAGGGTTAGTGTTAGGGTTAGTGTTAGGGTTAGGGTTAGGGTTAGTGTTAGTGTTAGTGTTAGTGTTAGTGTTATTTTTAGGGCTAGGGTTAGTGTTAGTGTTAGTGTTAGGGTTAGTGTTAGTGTTAGGGTTAGTGTTAGGGTTAGGGTTAGGGTTAGTGTTAGTGTTAGTGTTAGGGTTAGGGTTAGGGTTATTGTTAGTGTTAGGGTTATTGTTAGTGTTAGGGTTAGGGTTAGTGTTAGTGTTAGTGTTAGTGTTAGTGTTAGGGCTAGGGTTAGGGTTAGTGTTAAGGTTAGTGTTAATGTTAGTGTTAGTGTTAGGGCTAGGGTTAGTGTTAGTGTTAGTGTTAGTGTTAGGGTTAGTGTTAGTGTTAGTGTTAGTGTTATTTTTAGGGCTAGGGTTAGTGTTAGTGTTAGTGTTAGGGCTATGGTTAGGGTTAGTGTTAGTGTTAGGGTTAGGGTTAGGGTTAGTGTTAGTGTTAGTGTTAGTGTTAGGGCTAGGGTTAGGGTTAGGGTTAGTGTTAAGGTTAGTGTTAATGTTAGTGTTAGTGTTAGGGCTAGGGTTAGTGTTAGTGTTAGTGTTAGTGTTAGGGTTAGTGTTAGTGTTAGTGTTAGTGTTATTTTTAGGGCTAGGGTTAGTGTTAGTGTTAGTGTTAGGGCTATGGTTAGGGTTAGTGTTAATGTTAGTGTTTTTGTTAGGGCTAGGGTTAGTGTTAATGTTAGTGTTAGTGTTAGTGTTAGGGCTAGGGTTAGGGTTAGTGTTAGTGTTAGTGTTAATGTTAGTGTTAGTGTTAGGGCTAGGGTTAGTGTTAGTGTTAGGGTTAGTGTTAGTGTTAGGGCTAGGGTTAGTGTTAGTGTTAGGGTTAGTGTTAATGTTAGTGTTAGTGTTAGGGTTAGTGTTAGTGTTAGGGTTAGTGTTAGGGTTAGTGTTCGGGTTAGGGTTAGTGTTAGGGTTAGTGTTAGTGTTAGTGTTAGTGTTAGGGTTAGGGTTAGTGTTAGTGTTAGGGTTAGGGTTAGGGTTAGGGTTAGTGTTAGTGTTAGTGTTAGTGTTAGTGTTAGGGTTAGTGTTAGTGTTAGGGTTAGTGTTAGGGTTAGTGTTCGGGTTAGTGTTAGGGTTAGTGTTAGTGTTAGGGTTAGTGTTAGGGTTAGTGTTAGGGTTAGTGTTAGTGTTAGGGTTAGTGTTAGTGTTAGTGTTAGGGTTAGTGTTAGGGTTAGTGTTAGGGTTAGTGTTAGTGTTAGGGCTAGGGTTAGTGTTAGTGTTAGGGTTATTGTTAATGTTAGTGTTAGTGTTAGGGTTAGTGTTAGTGTTAGGGTTAGGGTTAGGGTTAGGGTTAGTGTTAGTGTTAGTGTTAATGTTAGTGTTAGTGTTAGGGCTAGGGTTAGTGTTAGTGTTAGGGTTAGTGTTAGTGTTAGGGCTAGGGTTAGTGTTAGTGTTAGGGTTAGTGTTAATGTTAGTGTTAGTGTTAGGGTTAGTGTTAGTGTTAGGGTTAGTGTTAGGGTTAGTGTTCGGGTTAGGGTTAGTGTTAGGGTTAGTGTTAGTGTTAGTGTTAGTGTTAGGGTTAGGGTTAGTGTTAGTGTTAGGGTTAGGGTTAGGGTTAGGGTTAGTGTTAGTGTTAGTGTTAGTGTTAGTGTTAGGGTTAGTGTTAGTGTTAGGGTTAGTGTTAGGGTTAGTGTTCGGGTTAGTGTTAGGGTTAGTGTTAGTGTTAGGGTTAGTGTTAGGGTTAGTGTTAGGGTTAGTGTTAGTGTTAGGGTTAGTGTTAGTGTTAGTGTTAGGGTTAGTGTTAGGGTTAGTGTTAGGGTTAGTGTTAGTGTTAGGGTTAGGGTTAGGGTTAGTGTTAGTGTTAGTGTTAGTGTTAGTGTTAGGGTTAGTGTTAGGGTTAGTGTTAGTGTTAGGGTTAGTGTTAGGGTTAGTGTTCGGGTTAGTGTTAGGGTTAGTGTTAGTGTTAGGGTTAGTGTTAGGGTTAGTGTTAGGGTTAGTGTTAGTGTTAGGGTTAGTGTTAGTGTTAGTGTTAGGGTTAGTGTTAGGGTTAGTGTTAGGGTTAGTGTTAGTGTTAGGGCTAGGGTTAGTGTTAGTGTTAGGGTTATTGTTAATGTTAGTGTTAGTGTTAGGGTTAGTGTTAGTGTTAGGGTTAGTGTTAGGGTTAGGGTTAGGGTTAGTGTTAGTGTTAGTGTTAATGTTAGTGTTAGTGTTAGGGCTAGGGTTAGTGTTAGTGTTAGGGTTAGTGTTAGTGTTAGGGCTAGGGTTAGTGTTAGTGTTAGGGTTAGTGTTAATGTTAGTGTTAGTGTTAGGGTTAGTGTTAGTGTTAGGGTTAGTGTTAGGGTTAGTGTTCGGGTTAGGGTTAGTGTTAGGGTTAGTGTTAGTGTTAGTGTTAGTGTTAGGGTTAGGGTTAGTGTTAGTGTTAGGGTTAGGGTTAGGGTTAGGGTTAGTGTTAGTGTTAGTGTTAGTGTTAGTGTTAGGGTTAGTGTTAGTGTTAGGGTTAGTGTTAGGGTTAGTGTTCGGGTTAGTGTTAGGGTTAGTGTTAGTGTTAGGGTTAGTGTTAGGGTTAGTGTTAGGGTTAGTGTTAGTGTTAGGGTTAGTGTTAGTGTTAGTGTTAGGGTTAGTGTTAGGGTTAGTGTTAGGGTTAGTGTTAGTGTTAGGGTTAGGGTTAGGGTTAGTGTTAGTGTTAGTGTTAGGGTTAGTGTTAGTGTTAGTGTTAGGGTTAGTGTTAGTGTTAGTGTTAGTGTTAGTGTTAGGGTTAGTGTTAGTGTTAGTGTTAGTGTTAGTCTTAATGTTAAGGTTAGTGTTAGGGTTAGGGTTAGTGTTAGTGTTAGGGTTAGGGTTAGGGTTAGTGTTAGTGTTAGTGTTAGTGTTAGTGTTAGTGTTAGGGTTAGGGTTAGTGTTAGTGTTAGTGTTAGTGTTAGGGTTAGTGTTAGGGTTAGTGTTAGTGTTAGTGTTAGTGTTAGGGTTAGTGTTAGTGTTAGGGTTAGTGTTAGGGTTAGTGTTCGGGTTAGTGTTAGGGTTAGTGTTAGTGTTAGGGTTAGTGTTAGGGTTAGTGTTAGGGTTAGTGTTAGGGTTAGGGTTAGTGTTAGTGTTAGTGTTAGTGTTAGTGTTATTTTTAGGGCTAGGGTTAGTGTTAGTGTTAGTGTTAGGGCTAGGGTTAGGGTTAGTGTTAATGTTAGTGTTAGTGTTAGGGCTAGGGTTAGTGTTAATGTTAGTGTTAGTGTTAGTGTTAGGGCTAGGGTTAGGGTTAGGGTTAGTGTTAGTGTTAGTGTTAATGTTAGTGTTAGTGTTAGGGCTAGGGTTAGTGTTAGTGTTAGTGTTAGGGTTAGGGTTAGTGTTAGTGTTAGTGTTAGTGTTAGTGTTAGTGTTAGTGTTAGGGTTAGGGTTAGTGTTAGTGTTAGTGTTAGTGTTAGTGTTAGTGTTAGGGTTAGTGTTAGGGTTAGTGTTAGTGTTAGTGTTAGTGTTAGGGTTAGTGTTAGTGTTAGGGTTAGTGTTAGGGTTAGTGTTCGGGTTAGTGTTAGGGTTAGGGTTAGTGTTAGGGTTAGTGTTAGTGTTAGTGTTAGGGTTAGTGTTAGTGTTAGTGTTAGTGTTAGTCTTAATGTTAAGGTTAGTGTTAGGGTTAGGGTTAGTGTTAGTGTTAGGGTTAGGGTTAGGGTTAGTGTTAGTGTTAGTGTTAGTGTTAGTGTTAGTGTTAGTGTTAGGGTTAGGGTTAGTGTTAGTGTTAGTGTTAGTGTTAGGGTTAGTGTTAGGGTTAGTGTTAGTGTTAGTGTTAGTGTTAGGGTTAGTGTTAGTGTTAGGGTTAGTGTTAGGGTTAGTGTTCGGGTTAGTGTTAGGGTTAGTGTTAGTGTTAGGGTTAGTGTTAGGGTTAGTGTTAGGGTTAGTGTTAGGGTTAGGGTTAGGGTTAGGGTTAGTGTTAGTGTTAGTGTTAGTGTTAGTGTTATTTTTAGGGCTAGGGTTAGTGTTAGTGTTAGTGTTAGGGCTAGGGTTAGGGTTAGTGTTAATGTTAGTGTTAGTGTTAGGGCTAGGGTTAGTGTTAATGTTAGTGTTAGTGTTAGTGTTAGGGCTAGGGTTAGGGTTAGTGTTAGTGTTAGTGTTAATGTTAGTGTTAGTGTTAGGGCTAGGGTTAGTGTTAGTGTTAGTGTTAGGGTTAGGGTTAGTGTTAGTGTTAGTGTTAGTGTTAGTGTTAGTGTTAGTGTTAGGGTTAGGGTTAGTGTTAGTGTTAGTGTTAGTGTTAGTGTTAGTGTTAGTGTTAGGGTTAGTGTTAGGGTTAGTGTTAGTGTTAGTGTTAGTGTTAGGGTTAGTGTTAGGGTTAGTGTTAGGGTTAGTGTTCGGGTTAGTGTTAGGGTTAGGGTTAGTGTTAGTGTTAGGGTTAGTGTTAGGGTTAGTGTTAGGGTTAGTGTTAGTGTTAGGGCTAGGGTTAGTGTTAGTGTTAGTGTTAGGGTTAGTGTTAGTGTTAGTGTTAGGGTTAGTGTTAGGGTTAGTGTTAGTGTTAGTGTTAGTGTTAGGGTTAGTGTTAGTGTTAGTGTTAGTCTTAATGTTAGGGTTAGTGTTAGGGTTAGTGTTAGTGTTAGGGTTAGGGTTAGTGTTAGTGTTAGGGTTAGGGTTAGGGTTAGTGTTAGTGTTAGTGTTAGTGTTAGTGTTAGGGTTAGTGTTAGGGTTAGTGTTAATGTTAGTGTTAGTGTTACTGTTAGTGTTAGTGTTAGTGTTAGGGCTAGGGTTAGGGTTAGTGTTAGTGTTAGGGTTAGTGTTAGGGTTAGTGTTAGTGTTACGGCTAGGGTTAGGGTTAGTGTTAGTGTTAATGTTAGTGTTAGTGTTAGTGTTAGTGTTAGTGTTAGGGCTAGGGTTAGGGTTAGGGTTAGTGTTAAGGTTAGTGTTAATGTTTGTGTTAGTGTTAGTGTTAGTGTTAGGGCTAGGGTTAGTGTTAGTGTTAGTGTTAGTGTTAGTGTTAGGGTTAGTGTTAGTGTTAGTGTTATTTTTAGGGCTAGGGTTAGTGTTAGTGTTAGTGTTAGGGCTAGGGTTAGGGTTAGTGTTAATGTTAGTGTTAGTGTTAGGGCTAGGGTTAGTGTTAATGTTAATGTTAGTGTTAGTGTTAGTGTTAGTGTTAGTGTTAGTGTTAGTGTTAGTGTTAGGGTTAGGGTTAGTGTTAGTGTTAGTGTTAGTGTTAGGGTTAGTGTTAGGGTTAGTGTTAGTGTTAGTGTTAGTGTTAGGGTTAGTGTTAGTGTTAGGGTTAGTGTTAGGGTTAGTGTTCGGGTTAGTGTTAGGGTTAGTGTTAGTGTTAGGGTTAGTGTTAGGGTTAGTGTTAGGGTTAGTGTTAGGGTTAGGGTTAGGGTTAGTGTTAGTGTTAGTGTTAGTGTTAGTGTTAGTGTTATTTTTAGGGCTAGGGTTAGTGTTAGTGTTAGGGCTAGGGTTAGGGTTAGTGTTAATGTTAGTGTTAGTGTTAGGGCTAGGGTTAGTGTTAATGTTAGTGTTAGTGTTAGTGTTAGGGCTAGGGTTAGGGTTAGTGTTAGTGTTAGTGTTAGTGTTAATGTTAGTGTTAGTGTTAGGGCTAGGGTTAGTGTTAGTGTTAGTGTTAGTGTTAGTGTTAGTGTTAGGGTTAGTGTTAGTGTTAGGGTTAGTGTTAGGGTTAGTGTTCGGGTTAGTGTTAGGGTTAGTGTTAGTGTTAGTGTTAGGGTTAGTGTTAGGGTTAGTGTTAGGGTTAGTGTTAGTGTTAGGGTTAGTGTTAGTGTTAGTGTTAGGGTTAGTGTTAGGGTTAGTGTTAGGGTTAGTGTTAGGGTTAGGGTTAGGGTTAGTGTTAGTGTTAGTGTTAGTGTTAGTGTTAGGGTTAGTGTTAGTGTTAGTGTTAGGGTTAGTGTTAGGGTTAGTGTTAGTGTTAGTGTTAGTGTTAGGGTTAGTGTTAGTGTTAGTGTTAGTGTTAGTCTTAATGTTAAGGTTAGTGTTAGGGTTAGTGTTAGTGTTAGGGTTAGGGTTAGTGTTAGTGTTAGGGTTAGGGTTAGGGTTAGTGTTAGTGTTAGTGTTAATGTTAGTGTTAGTGTTAGGGCTAGGGTTAGTGTTAGTGTTAGTGTTAGGGTTAGGGTTAGTGTTAGTGTTAGTGTTAGTGTTAGTGTTAGTGTTAGTGTTAGTGTTAGGGTTAGGGTTAGTGTTAGTGTTAGTGTTAGTGTTAGTGTTAGTGTTAGGGTTAGTGTTAGGGTTAGTGTTAGTGTTAGTGTTAGTGTTAGGGTTAGTGTTAGGGTTAGTGTTAGGGTTAGTGTTCGGGTTAGTGTTAGGGTTAGGGTTAGTGTTAGTGTTAGGGTTAGTGTTAGTGTTAGTGTTAGGGTTAGTGTTAGTGTTAGTGTTAGTGTTAGTCTTAATGTTAAGGTTAGTGTTAGGGTTAGGGTTAGTGTTAGTGTTAGGGTTAGGGTTAGGGTTAGTGTTAGTGTTAGTGTTAGTGTTAGTGTTAGTGTTAGTGTTAGGGTTAGGGTTAGTGTTAGTGTTAGTGTTAGTGTTAGGGTTAGTGTTAGGGTTAGTGTTAGTGTTAGTGTTAGTGTTAGGGTTAGTGTTAGTGTTAGGGTTAGTGTTAGGGTTAGTGTTCGGGTTAGTGTTAGGGTTAGTGTTAGTGTTAGGGTTAGTGTTAGGGTTAGTGTTAGGGTTAGTGTTAGGGTTAGGGTTAGGGTTAGTGTTAGTGTTAGTGTTAGTGTTAGTGTTATTTTTAGGGCTAGGGTTAGTGTTAGTGTTAGTGTTAGGGCTAGGGTTAGGGTTAGTGTTAATGTTAGTGTTAGTGTTAGGGCTAGGGTTAGTGTTAATGTTAGTGTTAGTGTTAGTGTTAGGGCTAGGGTTAGGGTTAGTGTTAGTGTTAGTGTTAATGTTAGTGTTAGTGTTAGGGCTAGGGTTAGTGTTAGTGTTAGTGTTAGGGTTAGGGTTAGTGTTAGTGTTAGTGTTAGTGTTAGTGTTAGTGTTAGGGTTAGGGTTAGTGTTAGTGTTAGTGTTAGTGTTAGTGTTAGTGTTAGTGTTAGGGTTAGTGTTAGGGTTAGTGTTAGTGTTAGTGTTAGTGTTAGGGTTAGTGTTAGGGTTAGTGTTAGGGTTAGTGTTCGGGTTAGTGTTAGGGTTAGGGTTAGTGTTAGTGTTAGGGTTAGTGTTAGGGTTAGTGTTAGGGTTAGTGTTAGTGTTAGGGCTAGGGTTAGTGTTAGTGTTAGTGTTAGGGTTAGTGTTAGTGTTAGTGTTAGGGTTAGTGTTAGGGTTAGTGTTAGTGTTAGTGTTAGTGTTAGGGTTAGTGTTAGTGTTAGTGTTAGTCTTAATGTTAGGGTTAGTGTTAGGGTTAGTGTTAGTGTTAGGGTTAGGGTTAGTGTTAGTGTTAGGGTTAGGGTTAGGGTTAGTGTTAGTGTTAGTGTTAGTGTTAGTGTTAGGGTTAGTGTTAGGGTTAGTGTTAATGTTAGTGTTAGTGTTACTGTTAGTGTTAGTGTTAGTGTTAGGGCTAGGGTTAGGGTTAGTGTTAGTGTTAGGGTTAGTGTTAGGGTTAGTGTTAGTGTTACGGCTAGGGTTAGGGTTAGTGTTAGTGTTAATGTTAGTGTTAGTGTTAGTGTTAGTGTTAGTGTTAGGGCTAGGGTTAGGGTTAGGGTTAGTGTTAAGGTTAGTGTTAATGTTTGTGTTAGTGTTAGTGTTAGTGTTAGGGCTAGGGTTAGTGTTAGTGTTAGTGTTAGTGTTAGTGTTAGGGTTAGTGTTAGTGTTAGTGTTATTTTTAGGGCTAGGGTTAGTGTTAGTGTTAGTGTTAGGGCTAGGGTTAGGGTTAGTGTTAATGTTAGTGTTAGTGTTAGGGCTAGGGTTAGTGTTAATGTTAATGTTAGTGTTAGTGTTAGTGTTAGTGTTAGTGTTAGTGTTAGTGTTAGTGTTAGTGTTAGGGTTAGGGTTAGTGTTAGTGTTAGTGTTAGTGTTAGGGTTAGTGTTAGGGTTAGTGTTAGTGTTAGTGTTAGTGTTAGGGTTAGTGTTAGTGTTAGGGTTAGTGTTAGGGTTAGTGTTCGGGTTAGTGTTAGGGTTAGTGTTAGTGTTAGGGTTAGTGTTAGGGTTAGTGTTAGGGTTAGTGTTAGGGTTAGGGTTAGGGTTAGTGTTAGTGTTAGTGTTAGTGTTAGTGTTAGTGTTATTTTTAGGGCTAGGGTTAGTGTTAGTGTTAGGGCTAGGGTTAGGGTTAGTGTTAATGTTAGTGTTAGTGTTAGGGCTAGGGTTAGTGTTAATGTTAGTGTTAGTGTTAGTGTTAGGGCTAGGGTTAGGGTTAGTGTTAGTGTTAGTGTTAGTGTTAATGTTAGTGTTAGTGTTAGGGCTAGGGTTAGTGTTAGTGTTAGTGTTAGTGTTAGTGTTAGTGTTAGGGTTAGTGTTAGTGTTAGGGTTAGTGTTAGGGTTAGTGTTCGGGTTAGTGTTAGGGTTAGTGTTAGTGTTAGTGTTAGGGTTAGTGTTAGGGTTAGTGTTAGGGTTAGTGTTAGTGTTAGGGTTAGTGTTAGTGTTAGTGTTAGGGTTAGTGTTAGGGTTAGTGTTAGGGTTAGTGTTAGTGTTAGGGTTAGGGTTAGGGTTAGTGTTAGTGTTAGTGTTAGTGTTAGTGTTAGGGTTAGTGTTAGTGTTAGTGTTAGGGTTAGTGTTAGGGTTAGTGTTAGTGTTAGTGTTAGTGTTAGGGTTAGTGTTAGTGTTAGTGTTAGTGTTAGTCTTAATGTTAAGGTTAGTGTTAGGGTTAGTGTTAGTGTTAGGGTTAGGGTTAGTGTTAGTGTTAGGGTTAGGGTTAGGGTTAGTGTTAGTGTTAGTGTTAGTGTTAGTGTTAGTGTTAGGGTTAGGGTTAGTGTTAGTGTTAGTGTTAGTGTTAGGGTTAGTGTTAGGGTTAGTGTTAGTGTTAGTGTTAGTGTTAGTGTTAGGGTTAGTGTTAGTGTTAGGGTTAGTGTTAGGGTTAGTGTTCGGGTTAGTGTTAGGGTTAGTGTTAGTGTTAGGGTTAGTGTTAGGGTTAGTGTTAGGGTTAGTGTTAGGGTTAGGGTTAGGGTTAGGGTTAGGGTTAGTGTTAGTGTTAGTGTTAGTGTTAGTGTTATTTTTAGGGCTAGGGTTAGTGTTAGTGTTAGGGCTAGGGTTAGGGTTAGTGTTAATGTTAGTGTTAGTGTTAGGGCTAGGGTTAGTGTTAATGTTAGTGTTAGTGTTAGTGTTAGGGCTAGGGTTAGGGTTAGTGTTAGTGTTAGTGTTAATGTTAGTGTTAGTGTTAGGGCTAGGGTTAGTGTTAGTGTTAGTGTTAGGGTTAGGGTTAGTGTTAGTGTTAGTGTTAGTGTTAGTGTTAGTGTTAGGGTTAGGGTTAGTGTTAGTGTTAGTGTTAGTGTTAGTGTTAGTGTTAGTGTTAGGGTTAGTGTTAGGGTTAGTGTTAGTGTTAGTGTTAGTGTTAGGGTTAGTGTTAGGGTTAGTGTTAGGGTTAGTGTTCGGGTTAGTGTTAGGGTTAGTGTTAGTGTTAGGGTTAGTGTTAGGGTTAGTGTTAGGGTTAGTGTTAGTGTTAGGGCTAGGGTTAGTGTTAGTGTTAGTGTTAGGGTTAGTGTTAGTGTTAGTGTTAGGGTTAGTGTTAGGGTTAGTGTTAGTGTTAGTGTTAGTGTTAGGGTTAGTGTTAGTGTTAGTGTTAGTGTTAGTGTTAGTGTTAGTCTTAATGTTAGGGTTAGTGTTAGGGTTAGTGTTAGTGTTAGGGTTAGGGTTAGTGTTAGTGTTAGGGTTAGGGTTAGGGTTAGTGTTAGTGTTAGTGTTAGTGTTAGTGTTAGTGTTAGGGTTAGGGTTAGTGTTAGTGTTAGTGTTAGGGTTAGTGTTAGGGTTAGTGTTAATGTTAGTGTTAGTGTTAGTGTTAGTGTTAGTGTTAGGGCTAGGGTTAGGGTTAGTGTTAGTGTTAGGGTTAGTGTTAGGGTTAGTGTTAGTGTTAGTGTTAGTGTTACGGCTAGGGTTAGGGTTAGTGTTAGTGTTAATGTTAGTGTTAGTGTTAGTGTTAGTGTTAGGGCTAGGGTTAGGGTTAGGGTTAGTGTTAAGGTTAGTGTTAATGTTAGTGTTAGTGTTAGTGTTAGGGCTAGGGTTAGTGTTAGTGTTAGTTTTAGTGTTAGGGTTAGTGTTAGTGTTAGTGTTATTTTTAGGGCTAGGGTTAGTGTTAGTGTTAGTGTTAGGGCTAGGGTTAGTGTTAATGTTAATGTTAGTGTTAGTGTTAGTGTTAGGGCTAGGGTTAGGGTTAGTGTTAGTGTTAATGTTAGTGTTAGGGTTAGGGTTAGTGTTAGTGTTAGTGTTAGTGTTAGTGTTAGTGTTAGGGTTAGGGTTAGTGTTTGTGTTAGTGTTAGTGTTAGGGTTAGGGTTAGGGTTAGGGTTAGGGTTAGTGTTAGGGTTAGTGTTAGTGTTAGTGTTAGGGTTAGGGTTAGGGTTAGGGTTAGTGTTAGTGTTAGTGTTAGTGTTAGTGTTAGGGTTAGGGTTAGGGTTAGGGTTAGGGTTAGGGTTAGTGTTAGTGTTAGTGTTAGTGTTAGTGTTAGGGTTAGAGTTAGGGTTAGTGTTAGTGTTAGGGTTAGTGTTAGTGTTAGGGTTAGTGTTAGTGTTAGTGTTAGTGTTAGGGTTAGGGTTAGTGTTAGTGTTAGTGTTAGGGTTAGGGTTAGGGTTAGGGTTAGGGTTAGTGTTAGTGTTAGGGTTAGTGTTAGGGTTAGGGTTAGGGTTAGTGTTAGTGTTAGTGTTAGTGTTAGTGTTAGGGTTAGTGTTAGTGTTAGTGTTAGTGTTAGTGTTAATGTTAGGGTTAGGGTTAGTGTTAGTGTTAGTGTTAGTGTTAGTGTTAGGGTTAGGGTTAGGGTTAGGGTTAGGGTTAGTGTTAGTGTTAGTGTTAGGGTTAGTGTTAGTGTTAGTGTTAGGGTTAGTGTTAGGGTTAGTGTTAGTGTTAGTGTTAGTGTTACGGCTAGGGTTAGGGTTAGTGTTAGTGTTAATGTTAGTGTTAGTGTTAGTGTTAGGGCTAGGGTTAGGGTTAGGGTTAGTGTTAAGGTTAGTGTTAATGTTAGTGTTAGTGTTAGTGTTAGGGCTAGGGTTAGTGTTAGTGTTAGTGTTAGTGTTAGGGTTAGTGTTAGTGTTAGTGTTAGTGTTATTTTTAGGGCTAGGGTTAGTGTTAGTGTTAGTGTTAGGGCTAGGGTTAGGGTTAGTGTTAATGTTAGTGTTAGTGTTAGGGCTAGGGTTAGTGTTAATGTTAGTGTTAGTGTTAGGGCTAGGGTTAGGGTTAGTGTTAGTGTTAGTGTTAATGTTAGTGTTAGTGTTAGGGCTAGGGTTAGTGTTAGTGTTAGTGTTAGGGTTAGGGTTAGTGTTAGTGTTAGTGTTAGTGTTAGTGTTAGTGTTAGTGTTAGGGTTAGGGTTAGTGTTAGTGTTAGTGTTAGTGTTAGTGTTAGTGTTAGTGTTAGTGTTAGGGTTAGTGTTAGTGTTAGTGTTAGTGTTAGGGTTAGTGTTAGGGTTAGTGTTAGGGTTAGTGTTCGGGTTAGTGTTAGGGTTAGTGTTAGTGTTAGGGTTAGTGTTAGGGTTAGTGTTAGGGTTAGTGTTAGTGTTAGGGCTAGGGTTAGTGTTAGTGTTAGTGTTAGGGTTAGTGTTAGTGTTAGTGTTAGGGTTAGTGTTAGTGTTAGTGTTAGTGTTAGTGTTAGGGTTAGTGTTAGTGTTAGTGTTAGTGTTAGTGTTAGTCTTAATGTTAGGGTTAGTGTTAGGGTTAGTGTTAGTGTTAGTGTTAGGGTTAGGGTTAGTGTTAGTGTTAGGGTTAGGGTTAGGGTTAGTGTTAGTGTTAGTGTTAGTGTTAGGGTTAGGGTTAGTGTTAGTGTTAGTGTTAGTGTTAGTGTTAGGGTTAGTGTTAGGGTTAGTGTTAGTGTTAGTGTTAGTGTTAGTGTTAGGGTTAGGGTTAGTGTTAGTGTTAGGGTTAGTGTTAGGGTTAGTGTTCGGGTTAGTGTTAGGGTTAGTGTTAGTGTTAGGGTTAGTGTTAGGGTTAGTGTTAGGGTTAGTGTTAGGGTTAGGGTTAGGGTTAGTGTTAGTGTTAGTGTTAGGGTTAGTGTTAGTGTTAGGGTTAGTGTTAGGGTTAGGGTTAGGGTTAGTGTTAGTGTTAGTGTTAGTGTTAGGGTTAGGGTTAGGGTTAGGGTTATTGTTAGTGTTAGGGTTAGGGTTATTGTTAGTGTTAGGGTTAGGGTTAGTGTTAGTGTTAGTGTTAGGGCTAGGGTTAGGGTTAGGGTTAGTGTTAAGGTTAGTGTTAATGTTAGTGTTAGTGTTAGGGCTAGGGTTAGTGTTAGTGTTAGTGTTAGGGTTAGTGTTAGTGTTAGTGTTAGTGTTATTTTTAGGGCTAGGGTTAGTGTTAGTGTTAGTGTTAGGGCTATGGTTAGGGTTAGTGTTAATGTTAGTGTTAGTGTTAGGGCTAGGGTTAGTGTTAATGTTAGTGTTAGTGTTAGTGTTAGGGCTAGGGTTAGGGTTAGTGTTAGTGTTAGTGTTAATGTTAGTGTTAGTGTTAGGGCTAGGGTTAGTGTTAGTGTTAGGGTTAGTGTTAGTGTTAGGGCTAGGGTTAGTGTTAGTGTTAGGGTTAGTGTTAATGTTAGGGTTAGTGTTAGGGTTAGTGTTAGTGTTAGGGTTAGTGTTCGGGTTAGTGTTAGGGTTAGGGTTAGTGTTAGTGTTAGGGTTAGGGTTAGGGTTAGGGTTAGGGTTAGGGTTAGGGTTAGTGTTAGTGTTAGTGTTAGGGTTAGTGTTAGGGTTAGTGTTAGGGTTAGTGTTCGGGTTAGTGTTAGGGTTAGTGTTAGTGTTAGTGTTAGGGTTAGTGTTAGGGTTAGTGTTAGGGTTAGTGTTAGTGTTAGGGTTAGTGTTAGTGTTAGTGTTAGGGTTAGTGTTAGGGTTAGTGTTAGTGTTAGTGTTAGGGTTAGGGTTAGGGTTAGTGTTAGTGTTAGTGTTAGTGTTAGTGTTAGGGTTAGTGTTAGTGTTAGGGTTTTAGTGTTAGGGTTAGTGTTAGTGTTAGTGTTAGTGTTAGTGTTAGGGTTAGTGTTAGTGTTAGTGTTAGTCTTAATGTTAAGGTTAGTGTTAGGGTTAGTGTTAGTGTTAGTGTTAGGGTTAGGGTTAGTGTTAGTGTTAGGGTTAGGGTTAGGGTTAGTGTTAGTGTTAGTGTTAGTGTTAGTGTTAGTGTTAGGGTTAGGGTTAGTGTTAGGGTTAGTGTTAGTGTTAGGGTTAGGGTTAGGGTTAGGGTTAGTGTTAGTGTTAGTGTTAGTGTTAGGGTTAGGGTTAGTGTTAGTGTTAGGGTTAGTGTTAGGGTTAGTGTTCGGGTTAGTGTTAGGGTTAGTGTTAGTGTTAGTGTTAGGGTTAGTGTTAGGGTTAGTGTTAGGGTTAGTGTTAGTGTTAGGGTTAGTGTTAGGGTTAGTGTTAGGGTTAGTGTTAGGGTTAGTGTTAGTGTTAGGGTTAGGGTTAGGGTTAGTGTTAGTGTTAGTGTTAGTGTTAGTGTTAGGGTTAGTGTTAGTGTTAGTGTTAGTGTTAGGGTTAGTGTTAGGGTTAGTGTTAGTGTTAGTGTTAGTGTTAGGGTTAGTGTCAGTGTTAGTGTTAGTGTTAGTCTTAATGTTAAGGTTAGTGTTAGGGTTAGTGTTAGTGTTAGGGTTAGGGTTAGTGTTAGTGTTAGGGTTAGGGTTAGGGTTAGTGTTAGTGTTAGTGTTAGTGTTAGTGTTAGTGTTAGGGTTAGGGTTAGTGTTAGTGTTAGTGTTAGTGTTAGGGTTAGTGTTAGGGTTAGTGTTAGTGTTAGTGTTAGTGTTAGGGTTAGTGTTAGTGTTAGGGTTAGTGTTAGGGTTAGTGTTCGGGTTAGTGTTAGGGTTAGTGTTAGTGTTAGGGTTAGTGTTAGGGTTAGTGTTAGGGTTAGTGTTAGGGTTAGGGTTAGGGTTAGTGTTAGTGTTAGTGTTATTTTTAGGGCTAGGGTTAGTGTTAGTGTTAGTGTTAGGGCTAGGGTTAGGGTTAGTGTTAATGTTAGTGTTAGTGTTAGGGCTAGGGTTAGTGTTAATGTTAGTGTTAGTGTTAGTGTTAGGGCTAGGGTTAGGGTTAGTGTTAGTGTTAGTGTTAGTGTTAATGTTAGTGTTAGTGTTAGGGCTAGGGTTAGTGTTAGTGTTAGTGTTAGGGTTAGGGTTAGTGTTAGTGTTAGTGTTAGTGTTAGGGTTAGTGTTAGGGTTAGTGTTAGTGTTAGTGTTAGTGTTAGGGTTAGTGTTAGTGTTAGGGTTAGTGTTAGGGTTAGTGTTCGGGTTAGTGTTAGGGTTAGTGTTAGTGTTAGGGTTAGTGTTAGGGTTAGTGTTAGGGTTAGTGTTAGGGTTAGGGTTAGGGTTAGTGTTAGTGTTAGTGTTAGTGTTATTTTTAGGGCTAGGGTTAGTGTTAGTGTTAGTGTTAGGGCTAGGGTTAGGGTTAGTGTTAATGTTAGTGTTAGTGTTAGGGCTAGGGTTAGTGTTAATGTTAGTGTTAGTGTTAGTGTTAGGGCTAGGGTTAGGGTTAGTGTTAGTGTTAGTGTTAGTGTTAATGTTAGTGTTAGTGTTAGGGCTAGGGTTAGTGTTAGTGTTAGTGTTAGGGTTAGGGTTAGTGTTAGTGTTAGTGTTAGTGTTAGTGTTAGTGTTAGTGTTAGTGTTAGGGTTAGGGTTAGTGTTAGTGTTAGTGTTAGTGTTAGTGTTAGTGTTAGTGTTAGTGTTAGTGTTAGGGTTAGTGTTAGGGTTAGTGTTAGTGTTAGTGTTAGTGTTAGGGTTAGTGTTAGGGTTAGTGTTAGGGTTAGTGTTCGGGTTAGTGTTAGGGTTAGTGTTAGTGTTAGGGTTAGTGTTAGGGTTAGGGTTAGTGTTAGTGTTAGGGTTAGGGCTAGGGTTAGTGTTAGTGTTAGTGTTAGTGTTAGTGTTAGTGTTAGGGTTAGTGTTAGGGTTAGTGTTAGTGTTAGTGTTAGTGTTAGGGTTAGTGTTAGTGTTAGTGTTAGTGTTAGTGTTAGTGTTAGTGTTAGTCTTAATGTTAGGGTTAGTGTTAGGGTTAGTGTTAGTGTTAGGGTTAGTGTTAGTGTTAGTGTTAGGGTTAGGGTTAGGGTTAGTGTTAGTGTTAGTGTTAGGGTTAGGGTTAGTGTTAGTGTTAGTGTTAGTGTTAGTGTTAGTGTTAGTGTTAGGGTTAGTGTTAGGGTTAGTGTTAGTGTTAGTGTTAGGGTTAGTGTTAGTGTTAGGGTTAGTGTTAGGGTTAGTGTTCGGGTTAGTGTTAGGGTTAGTGTTAGTGTTAGGGTTAGTGTTAGGGTTAGTGTTAGGGTTAGTGTTAGGGTTAGTGTTAGGGTTAGGGTTAGGGTTAGTGTTAGTGTTAGTGTTAGTGTTAGGGTTAGTGTTAGTGTTAGGGTTAGTGTTAGGGTTAGGGTTAGTGTTAGTGTTAGTGTTAGGGTTAGGGTTAGGGTTATTGTTAGTGTTAGGGTTAGGGTTAGTGTTAGGGTTATTGTTAGTGTTAGGGTTAGGGTTAGTGTTAGTGTTAGTGTTAGTGTTAGGGCTAGGGTTAGGGTTAGGGTTAGGGTTAGTGTTAAGGTTAGTGTTAATGTTAGTGTTAGTGTTAGGGCTAGGGTTAGTGTTAGTGTTAGTGTTAGTGTTAGGGTTAGTGTTAGTGTTAGTGTTAGTGTTATTTTTAGGGCTAGGGTTAGTGTTAGTGTTAGTGTTAGGGCTATGGTTAGGGTTAGTGTTAATGTTAGTGTTAGTGTTAGGGCTAGGGTTAGTGTTAATGTTAGTGTTAGTGTTAGTGTTAGGGCTAGGGTTAGGGTTAGTGTTAGTGTTAGTGTTAATGTTAGTGTTAGTGTTAGGGCTAGGGTTAGTGTTAGTGTTAGGGTTAGTGTTAGTGTTAGGGCTAGGGTTAGTGTTAGTGTTAGGGTTAGTGTTAATGTTAGGGTTAGTGTTAGGGTTAGTGTTAGTGTTAGGGTTAGTGTTCGGGTTAGTGTTAGGGTTAGTGTAAGTGTTAGGGTTAGTGTTAGGGTTAGTGTTAGGGTTAGGGTTAGTGTTAGTGTTAGGGTTAGGGTTAGGGTCAGTGTTAGTGTTAGTGTTAGTGTTAGGGTTAGTGTTAGTGTTAGGGTTAGTGTTAGGGTTAGTGTTCGGGTTAGTGTTAGGGTTAGTGTTAGTGTTAGTGTTAGTGTTAGGGTTAGGGTTAGTGTTAGTGTTAGGGTTAGGGTTAGGGTTAGGGTTAGTGTTAGTGTTAGTGTTAGTGTTAGTGTTAGTGTTAGTGTTAGTGTTAGTGTTAGTGTTAGGGTTAGTGTTAGTGTTAGGGTTAGTGTTAGGGTTAGTGTTCGGGTTAGTGTTAGGGTTAGTGTTAGTGTTAGTGTTAGGGTTAGTGTTAGGGTTAGTGTTAGGGTTAGTGTTAGTGTTAGGGTTAGTGTTAGTGTTAGTGTTAGGGTTAGTGTTAGGGTTAGTGTTAGTGTTAGTGTTAGGGTTAGGGTTAGGGTTAGGGTTAGTGTTAGTGTTAGTGTTAGTGTTAGTGTTAGGGTTAGTGTTAGTGTTAGGGTTTTAGTGTTAGGGTTAGTGTTAGTGTTAGTGTTAGTGTTAGTGTTAGGGTTAGTGTTAGTGTTAGTGTTAGTCTTAATGTTAAGGTTAGTGTTAGGGTTAGTGTTAGTGTTAGTGTTAGGGTTAGGGTTAGTGTTAGTGTTAGGGTTAGGGTTAGGGTTAGTGTTAGTGTTAGTGTTAGTGTTAGTGTTAGTGTTAGGGTTAGGGTTAGTGTTAGTGTTAGTGTTAGTGTTAGTGTTAGGGTTAGTGTTAGGGTTAGTGTTAGTGTTAGTGTTAGTGTTAGGGTTAGTGTTAGGGTTAGTGTTAGGGTTAGTGTTCGGGTTAGTGTTAGGGTTAGTGTTATTGTTAGGGTTAGTGTTAGGGTTAGTGTTAGGGTTAGTGTTAGGGTTAGGGTTAGTGTTAGTGTTAGTGTTAGGGTTAGTGTTAGGGTTAGTGTTAGGGTTAGGGTTAGGGTTAGGGTTAGGGTTAGTGTTAGTGTTAGTGTTAGTGTTAGTGTTAGTGTTAGGGTTAGGGTTAGGGTTAGGGTTAGGGTTAGGGTTATTGTTAGTGTTAGGGTTAGGGTTAGTGTTAGGGTTATTGTTAGTGTTAGGGTTAGGGTTAGGGTTAGTGTTAGTGTTAGTGTTAGTGTTAGTGTTAGGGCTAGGGTTAGGGTTAGGGTTAGGGTTAGTGTTAAGGTTAGTGTTAATGTTAGTGTTAGTGTTAGTGTTAGGGCTAGGGTTAGTGTTAGTGTTAGTGTTAGTGTTAGTGTTAGGGTTAGTGTTAGTGTTAGTGTTAGTGTTATTTTTAGGGCTAGGGTTAGTGTTAGTGTTAGGGCTATGGTTAGGGTTAGTGTTAATGTTAATGTTAGTGTTAGTGTTAGGGCTAGGGTTAGTGTTAATGTTAGTGTTAGTGTTAGTGTTAGTGTTAGGGCTAGGGTTAGGGTTAGTTTTAGTGTTAGTGTTAATGTTAGTGTTAGTGTTAGGGCTAGGGTTAGTGTTAGTGTTAGGGTTAGTGTTAGTGTTAGTGTTAGGGTTAGTGTTAGGGTTAGTGTTAGGGTTAGTGTTCGGGTTAGTGTTAGGGTTAGTGTTAGTGTTAGGGTTAGTGTTAGGGTTAGTGTTAGTGTTAGGGTTAGGGTTAGTGTTAGTGTTAGGGTTAGGGTTAGGGTTAGTGTTAGTGTTAGTGTTAGTGTTAGTGTTAGGGTTAGGGTTAGTGTTAGTGTTAGTGTTAGTGTTAGTGTTAGGGTTAGTGTTAGGGTTAGTGTTAGTGTTAGTGTTAGTGTTAGGGTTAGGGTTAGTGTTAGTGTTAGGGTTAGTGTTAGGGTTAGTGTTCGGGTTAGTGTTAGGGTTAGTGTTAGTGTTAGGGTTAGTGTTAGGGTTAGTGTTAGGGTTAGTGTTAGGGTTAGGGTTAGGGTTAGTGTTAGTGTTAGTGTTAGGGTTAGTGTTAGGGTTAGGGTTAGTGTTAATGTTAGTGTTAGTGTTAGGGCTAGGGTTAGTGTTAATGTTAGTGTTAGTGTTAGGGCTAGGGTTAGGGTTAGTGTTAGTGTTAGTGTTAATGTTAGTGTTAGTGTTAGGGCTAGGGTTAGTGTTAGTGTTAGTGTTAGGGTTAGGGTTAGTGTTAGTGTTAGTGTTAGTGTTAGTGTTAGTGTTAGTGTTAGTGTTAGGGTTAGTGTTAGTGTTAGTGTTAGTGTTAGGGTTAGTGTTAGGGTTAGTGTTAGGGTTAGTGTTCGGGTTAGTGTTAGGGTTAGTGTTAGTGTTAGGGTTAGTGTTAGGGTTAGTGTTAGGGTTAGTGTTAGTGTTAGGGCTAGGGTTAGTGTTAGTGTTAGTGTTAGGGTTAGTGTTAGTGTTAGTGTTAGGGTTAGTGTTAGGGTTAGTGTTAGTGTTAGTGTTAGTGTTAGGGTTAGTGTTAGTGTTAGTGTTAGTGTTAGTGTTAGTCTTAATGTTAGGGTTAGTGTTAGGGTTAGTGTTAGTGTTAGTGTTAGGGTTAGGGTTAGTGTTAGTGTTAGGGTTAGGGTTAGGGTTAGTGTTAGTGTTAGTGTTAGTGTTAGGGTTAGGGTTAGTGTTAGTGTTAGTGTTAGTGTTAGTGTTAGGGTTAGTGTTAGGGTTAGTGTTAGTGTTAGTGTTAGGGTTAGGGTTAGTGTTAGTGTTAGGGTTAGTGTTAGGGTTAGTGTTCGGGTTAGTGTTAGGGTTAGTGTTAGTGTTAGGGTTAGTGTTAGGGTTAGTGTTAGGGTTAGTGTTAGGGTTAGGGTTAGGGTTAGTGTTAGTGTTAGTGTTAGGGTTAGTGTTAGTGTTAGGGTTAGTGTTAGGGTTAGGGTTAGGGTTAGTGTTAGTGTTAGTGTTAGTGTTAGGGTTAGGGTTAGGGTTAGGGTTATTGTTAGTGTTAGGGTTAGGGTTATTGTTAGTGTTAGGGTTAGGGTTAGTGTTAGTGTTAGTGTTAGGGCTAGGGTTAGGGTTAGGGTTAGTGTTAAGGTTAGTGTTAATGTTAGTGTTAGTGTTAGGGCTAGGGTTAGTGTTAGTGTTAGTGTTAGGGTTAGTGTTAGTGTTAGTGTTAGTGTTATTTTTAGGGCTAGGGTTAGTGTTAGTGTTAGTGTTAGGGCTATGGTTAGGGTTAGTGTTAATGTTAGTGTTAGTGTTAGGGCTAGGGTTAGTGTTAATGTTAGTGTTAGTGTTAGTGTTAGGGCTAGGGTTAGGGTTAGTGTTAGTGTTAGTGTTAATGTTAGTGTTAGTGTTAGGGCTAGGGTTAGTGTTAGTGTTAGGGTTAGTGTTAGTGTTAGGGCTAGGGTTAGTGTTAGTGTTAGGGTTAGTGTTAATGTTAGGGTTAGTGTTAGGGTTAGTGTTAGTGTTAGGGTTAGTGTTCGGGTTAGTGTTAGGGTTAGGGTTAGTGTTAGTGTTAGGGTTAGGGTTAGGGTTAGGGTTAGGGTTAGGGTTAGTGTTAGTGTTAGTGTTAGGGTTAGTGTTAGGGTTAGTGTTCGGGTTAGTGTTAGGGTTAGTGTTAGTGTTAGTGTTAGTGTTAGGGTTAGGGTTAGTGTTAGTGTTAGGGTTAGGGTTAGGGTTAGGGTTAGTGTTAGTGTTAGTGTTAGTGTTAGGGTTAGGGTTAGTGTTAGTGTTAGGGTTAGTGTTAGGGTTAGTGTTCGGGTTAGTGTTAGGGTTAGTGTTAGTGTTAGTGTTAGGGTTAGTGTTAGGGTTAGTGTTAGGGTTAGTGTTAGTGTTAGGGTTAGTGTTAGGGTTAGTGTTAGGGTTAGTGTTAGGGTTAGTGTTAGTGTTAGGGTTAGGGTTAGGGTTAGTGTTAGTGTTAGTGTTAGTGTTAGTGTTAGGGTTAGTGTTAGTGTTAGTGTTAGTGTTAGGGTTAGTGTTAGGGTTAGTGTTAGTGTTAGTGTTAGGGTTAGTGTCAGTGTTAGTGTTAGTGTTAGTCTTAATGTTAAGGTTAGTGTTAGGGTTAGTGTTAGTGTTAGGGTTAGGGTTAGTGTTAGTGTTAGGGTTAGGGTTAGGGTTAGGGTTAGTGTTAGTGTTAGTGTTAGTGTTAGTGTTAGTGTTAGGGTTAGGGTTAGTGTTAGTGTTAGTGTTAGTGTTAGGGTTAGTGTTAGGGTTAGTGTTAGTGTTAGTGTTAGTGTTAGGGTTAGTGTTAGTGTTAGGGTTAGTGTTAGGGTTAGTGTTCGGGTTAGTGTTAGGGTTAGTGTTAGTGTTAGGGTTAGTGTTAGGGTTAGTGTTAGGGTTAGTGTTAGGGTTAGGGTTAGGGTTAGTGTTAGTGTTAGTGTTATTTTTAGGGCTAGGGTTAGTGTTAGTGTTAGTGTTAGGGCTAGGGTTAGGGTTAGTGTTAATGTTAGTGTTAGTGTTAGGGCTAGGGTTAGTGTTAATGTTAGTGTTAGTGTTAGTGTTAGGGCTAGGGTTAGGGTTAGTGTTAGTGTTAGTGTTAGTGTTAATGTTAGTGTTAGTGTTAGGGCTAGGGTTAGTGTTAGTGTTAGTGTTAGGGTTAGGGTTAGTGTTAGTGTTAGTGTTAGTGTTAGGGTTAGTGTTAGGGTTAGTGTTAGTGTTAGTGTTAGTGTTAGGGTTAGTGTTAGTGTTAGGGTTAGTGTTAGGGTTAGTGTTCGGGTTAGTGTTAGGGTTAGTGTTAGTGTTAGGGTTAGTGTTAGGGTTAGTGTTAGGGTTAGTGTTAGGGTTAGGGTTAGGGTTAGTGTTAGTGTTAGTGTTAGTGTTATTTTTAGGGCTAGGGTTAGTGTTAGTGTTAGTGTTAGGGCTAGGGTTAGGGTTAGTGTTAATGTTAGTGTTAGTGTTAGGGCTAGGGTTAGTGTTAATGTTAGTGTTAGTGTTAGTGTTAGGGCTAGGGTTAGGGTTAGTGTTAGTGTTAGTGTTAGTGTTAATGTTAGTGTTAGTGTTAGGGCTAGGGTTAGTGTTAGTGTTAGTGTTAGGGTTAGGGTTAGTGTTAGTGTTAGTGTTAGTGTTAGTGTTAGTGTTAGTGTTAGGGTTAGGGTTAGTGTTAGTGTTAGTGTTAGTGTTAGTGTTAGTGTTAGTGTTAGTGTTAGTGTTAGGGTTAGTGTTAGGGTTAGTGTTAGTGTTAGTGTTAGGGTTAGTGTTAGGGTTAGTGTTAGGGTTAGTGTTCGGGTTAGTGTTAGGGTTAGTGTTAGTGTTAGGGTTAGTGTTAGGGTTAGGGTTAGTGTTAGTGTTAGGGTTAGGGCTAGGGTTAGTGTTAGTGTTAGTGTTAGTGTTAGTGTTAGTGTTAGGGTTAGTGTTAGGGTTAGTGTTAGTGTTAGTGTTAGTGTTAGGGTTAGTGTTAGTGTTAGTGTTAGTGTTAGTGTTAGTGTTAGTGTTAGTGTTAGTGTTAGTCTTAATGTTAGGGTTAGTGTTAGGGTTAGTGTTAGTGTTAGGGTTAGTGTTAGTGTTAGGGTTAGGGTTAGGGTTAGTGTTAGTGTTAGTGTTAGGGTTAGGGTTAGTGTTAGTGTTAGTGTTAGTGTTAGTGTTAGTGTTAGGGTTAGTGTTAGGGTTAGTGTTAGTGTTAGTGTTAGGGTTAGTGTTAGTGTTAGGGTTAGTGTTAGGGTTAGTGTTCGGGTTAGTGTTAGGGTTAGTGTTAGTGTTAGGGTTAGTGTTAGGGTTAGTGTTAGGGTTAGTGTTAGGGTTAGGGTTAGGGTTAGTGTTAGTGTTAGTGTTAGGGTTAGTGTTAGTGTTAGGGTTAGTGTTAGGGTTAGGGTTAGTGTTAGTGTTAGTGTTAGGGTTAGGGTTAGGGTTATTGTTAGTGTTAGGGTTAGGGTTAGTGTTAGGGTTATTGTTAGTGTTAGGGTTAGGGTTAGTGTTAGTGTTAGTGTTAGTGTTAGGGCTAGGGTTAGGGTTAGGGTTAGGGTTAGTGTTAAGGTTAGTGTTAATGTTAGTGTTAGTGTTAGGGCTAGGGTTAGTGTTAGTGTTAGTGTTAGTGTTAGGGTTAGTGTTAGTGTTAGTGTTAGTGTTATTTTTAGGGCTAGGGTTAGTGTTAGTGTTAGTGTTAGGGCTATGGTTAGGGTTAGTGTTAATGTTAGTGTTAGTGTTAGGGCTAGGGTTAGTGTTAATGTTAGTGTTAGTGTTAGTGTTAGGGCTAGGGTTAGGGTTAGTGTTAGTGTTAGTGTTAATGTTAGTGTTAGTGTTAGGGCTAGGGTTAGTGTTAGTGTTAGGGTTAGTGTTAGTGTTAGGGCTAGGGTTAGTGTTAGTGTTAGGGTTAGTGTTAATGTTAGGGTTAGTGTTAGGGTTAGTGTTAGTGTTAGGGTTAGTGTTCGGGTTAGTGTTAGGGTTAGTGTAAGTGTTAGGGTTAGTGTTAGGGTTAGTGTTAGGGTTAGGGTTAGTGTTAGTGTTAGGGTTAGGGTTAGGGTCAGTGTTAGTGTTAGTGTTAGTGTTAGGGTTAGTGTTAGTGTTAGGGTTAGTGTTAGGGTTAGTGTTCGGGTTAGTGTTAGGGTTAGTGTTAGTGTTAGTGTTAGTGTTAGGGTTAGGGTTAGTGTTAGTGTTAGGGTTAGGGTTAGGGTTAGGGTTAGTGTTAGTGTTAGTGTTAGTGTTAGTGTTAGTGTTAGTGTTAGTGTTAGTGTTAGGGTTAGTGTTAGTGTTAGGGTTAGTGTTAGGGTTAGTGTTCGGGTTAGTGTTAGGGTTAGTGTTAGTGTTAGTGTTAGGGTTAGTGTTAGGGTTAGTGTTAGGGTTAGTGTTAGTGTTAGGGTTAGTGTTAGTGTTAGTGTTAGGGTTAGTGTTAGGGTTAGTGTTAGTGTTAGTGTTAGGGTTAGGGTTAGGGTTAGGGTTAGTGTTAGTGTTAGTGTTAGTGTTAGTGTTAGGGTTAGTGTTAGTGTTAGGGTTTTAGTGTTAGGGTTAGTGTTAGTGTTAGTGTTAGTGTTAGTGTTAGGGTTAGTGTTAGTGTTAGTGTTAGTCTTAATGTTAAGGTTAGTGTTAGGGTTAGTGTTAGTGTTAGTGTTAGGGTTAGGGTTAGTGTTAGTGTTAGGGTTAGGGTTAGGGTTAGTGTTAGTGTTAGTGTTAGTGTTAGTGTTAGTGTTAGGGTTAGGGTTAGTGTTAGTGTTAGTGTTAGTGTTAGTGTTAGGGTTAGTGTTAGGGTTAGTGTTAGTGTTAGTGTTAGTGTTAGGGTTAGTGTTAGGGTTAGTGTTAGGGTTAGTGTTCGGGTTAGTGTTAGGGTTAGTGTTATTGTTAGGGTTAGTGTTAGGGTTAGTGTTAGGGTTAGTGTTAGGGCTAGGGTTAGGGTTAGTGTTAGTGTTAGTGTTAGGGTTAGGGCTAGGGTTAGTGTTAATGTTAGTGTTAGTGTTAGTGTTAGGGCTAGGGTTAGGGTTAGTGTTAGTGTTAGTGTTAGTGTTAATGTTAGTGTTAGTGTTAGGGCTAGGGTTAGTGTTAGTGTTAGTGTTAGGGTTAGGGTTAGTGTTAGTGTTAGTGTTAGTGTTAGGGTTAGTGTTAGGGTTAGTGTTAGTGTTAGTGTTAGTGTTAGGGTTAGTGTTAGTGTTAGGGTTAGTGTTAGGGTTAGTGTTCGGGTTAGTGTTAGGGTTAGTGTTAGTGTTAGGGTTAGTGTTAGGGTTAGTGTTAGGGTTAGTGTTAGGGTTAGGGTTAGGGTTAGTGTTAGTGTTAGTGTTAGTGTTATTTTTAGGGCTAGGGTTAGTGTTAGTGTTAGTGTTAGGGCTAGGGTTAGGGTTAGTGTTAATGTTAGTGTTAGTGTTAGGGCTAGGGTTAGTGTTAATGTTAGTGTTAGTGTTAGTGTTAGGGCTAGGGTTAGGGTTAGTGTTAGTGTTAGTGTTAGTGTTAATGTTAGTGTTAGTGTTAGGGCTAGGGTTAGTGTTAGTGTTAGTGTTAGGGTTAGGGTTAGTGTTAGTGTTAGTGTTAGTGTTAGTGTTAGTGTTAGTGTTAGGGTTAGGGTTAGTGTTAGTGTTAGTGTTAGTGTTAGTGTTAGTGTTAGTGTTAGTGTTAGGGTTAGTGTTAGGGTTAGTGTTAGTGTTAGTGTTAGTGTTAGGGTTAGTGTTAGGGTTAGTGTTAGGGTTAGTGTTCGGGTTAGTGTTAGGGTTAGTGTTAGTGTTAGGGTTAGTGTTAGGGTTAGGGTTAGTGTTAGTGTTAGGGTTAGGGCTAGGGTTAGTGTTAGTGTTAGTGTTAGTGTTAGTGTTAGTGTTAGGGTTAGTGTTAGGGTTAGTGTTAGTGTTAGTGTTAGTGTTAGGGTTAGTGTTAGTGTTAGTGTTAGTGTTAGTGTTAGTGTTAGTGTTAGTGTTAGTGTTAGTCTTAATGTTAGGGTTAGTGTTAGGGTTAGTGTTAGTGTTAGGGTTAGTGTTAGTGTTAGGGTTAGGGTTAGGGTTAGTGTTAGTGTTAGTGTTAGGGTTAGGGTTAGTGTTAGTGTTAGTGTTAGTGTTAGTGTTAGGGTTAGTGTTAGGGTTAGTGTTAGTGTTAGTGTTAGGGTTAGTGTTAGTGTTAGGGTTAGTGTTAGGGTTAGTGTTCGGGTTAGTGTTAGGGTTAGTGTTAGTGTTAGGGTTAGTGTTAGGGTTAGTGTTAGGGTTAGTGTTAGGGTTAGGGTTAGGGTTAGTGTTAGTGTTAGTGTTAGGGTTAGTGTTAGTGTTAGGGTTAGTGTTAGGGTTAGGGTTAGTGTTAGTGTTAGTGTTAGGGTTAGGGTTAGGGTTATTGTTAGTGTTAGGGTTAGGGTTAGTGTTAGGGTTATTGTTAGTGTTAGGGTTAGGGTTAGTGTTAGTGTTAGTGTTAGTGTTAGTGTTAGGGCTAGGGTTAGGGTTAGGGTTAGGGTTAGTGTTAAGGTTAGTGTTAATGTTAGTGTTAGTGTTAGGGCTAGGGTTAGTGTTAGTGTTAGTGTTAGTGTTAGGGTTAGTGTTAGTGTTAGTGTTAGTGTTATTTTTAGGGCTAGGGTTAGTGTTAGTGTTAGTGTTAGGGCTATGGTTAGGGTTAGTGTTAATGTTAGTGTTAGTGTTAGGGCTAGGGTTAGTGTTAATGTTAGTGTTAGTGTTAGTGTTAGGGCTAGGGTTAGGGTTAGTGTTAGTGTTAGTGTTAATGTTAGTGTTAGTGTTAGGGCTAGGGTTAGTGTTAGTGTTAGGGTTAGTGTTAGTGTTAGGGCTAGGGTTAGTGTTAGTGTTAGGGTTAGTGTTAATGTTAGGGTTAGTGTTAGGGTTAGTGTTAGTGTTAGGGTTAGTGTTCGGGTTAGTGTTAGGGTTAGTGTAAGTGTTAGGGTTAGTGTTAGGGTTAGTGTTAGGGTTAGGGTTAGTGTTAGTGTTAGGGTTAGGGTTAGGGTCAGTGTTAGTGTTAGTGTTAGTGTTAGGGTTAGTGTTAGTGTTAGGGTTAGTGTTAGGGTTAGTGTTCGGGTTAGTGTTAGGGTTAGTGTTAGTGTTAGTGTTAGTGTTAGGGTTAGGGTTAGTGTTAGTGTTAGGGTTAGGGTTAGGGTTAGGGTTAGTGTTAGTGTTAGTGTTAGTGTTAGTGTTAGTGTTAGTGTTAGTGTTAGTGTTAGTGTTAGTGTTAGTGTTAGGGTTAGTGTTAGTGTTAGGGTTAGTGTTAGGGTTAGTGTTCGGGTTAGTGTTAGGGTTAGTGTTAGTGTTAGTGTTAGGGTTAGTGTTAGGGTTAGTGTTAGGGTTAGTGTTAGTGTTAGGGTTAGTGTTAGTGTTAGTGTTAGGGTTAGTGTTAGGGTTAGTGTTAGTGTTAGTGTTAGGGTTAGGGTTAGGGTTAGGGTTAGTGTTAGTGTTAGTGTTAGTGTTAGGGTTAGTGTTAGTGTTAGGGTTTTAGTGTTAGGGTTAGTGTTAGTGTTAGTGTTAGTGTTAGTGTTAGGGTTAGTGTTAGTGTTAGTGTTAGTCTTAATGTTAAGGTTAGTGTTAGGGTTAGTGTTAGTGTTAGGGTTAGGGTTAGTGTTAGTGTTAGGGTTAGGGTTAGGGTTAGTGTTAGTGTTAGTGTTAGTGTTAGTGTTAGTGTTAGGGTTAGGGTTAGTGTTAGTGTTAGTGTTAGTGTTAGTGTTAGGGTTAGTGTTAGGGTTAGTGTTAGTGTTAGTGTTAGTGTTAGGGTTAGTGTTAGGGTTAGTGTTAGGGTTAGTGTTCGGGTTAGTGTTAGGGTTAGTGTTATTGTTAGGGTTAGTGTTAGGGTTAGTGTTAGGGTTAGTGTTAGGGTTAGGGTTAGGGTTAGTGTTAGTGTTAGTGTTAGGGTTAGTGTTAGGGTTAGTGTTAGGGTTAGGGTTAGGGTTAGGGTTAGGGTTAGTGTTAGTGTTAGTGTTAGTGTTAGTGTTAGTGTTAGGGTTAGGGTTAGGGTTAGGGTTAGGGTTAGGGTTAGGGTTATTGTTAGTGTTAGGGTTAGGGTTAGTGTTAGGGTTATTGTTAGTGTTAGGGTTAGGGTTAGGGTTAGGGTTAGTGTTAGTGTTAGTGTTAGTGTTAGTGTTAGGGCTAGGGTTAGGGTTAGGGTTAGGGTTAGTGTTAAGGTTAGTGTTAATGTTAGTGTTAGTGTTAGTGTTAGGGCTAGGGTTAGTGTTAGTGTTAGTGTTAGTGTTAGTGTTAGGGTTAGTGTTAGTGTTAGTGTTAGTGTTATTTTTAGGGCTAGGGTTAGTGTTAGTGTTAGTGTTAGGGCTATGGTTAGGGTTAGTGTTAATGTTAATGTTAGTGTTAGTGTTAGGGCTAGGGTTAGTGTTAATGTTAGTGTTAGTGTTAGTGTTAGTGTTAGGGCTAGGGTTAGGGTTAGTTTTAGTGTTAGTGTTAATGTTAGTGTTAGTGTTAGGGCTAGGGTTAGTGTTAGTGTTAGGGTTAGTGTTAGTGTTAGTGTTAGGGTTAGTGTTAGGGTTAGTGTTAGGGTTAGTGTTCGGGTTAGTGTTAGGGTTAGTGTTAGTGTTAGGGTTAGTGTTAGGGTTAGTGTTAGTGTTAGGGTTAGGGTTAGTGTTAGTGTTAGGGTTAGGGTTAGGGTTAGTGTTAGTGTTAGTGTTAGTGTTAGTGTTAGTGTTAGGGTTAGGGTTAGTGTTAGTGTTAGTGTTAGTGTTAGTGTTAGGGTTAGTGTTAGGGTTAGTGTTAGTGTTAGTGTTAGTGTTAGGGTTAGGGTTAGTGTTAGTGTTAGGGTTAGTGTTAGGGTTAGTGTTCGGGTTAGTGTTAGGGTTAGTGTTAGTGTTAGGGTTAGTGTTAGGGTTAGTGTTAGGGTTAGTGTTAGGGTTAGGGTTAGGGTTAGTGTTAGTGTTAGTGTTAGGGTTAGTGTTAGGGTTAGGGTTAGTGTTAGGGTTAGGGTTAGGGTTAGTGTTAGTGTTAGTGTTAGTGTTAGGGTTAGGGTTAGGGTTAGGGTTATTGTTAGTGTTAGGGTTAGGGTTATTGTTAGTGTTAGGGTTAGGGTTAGTGTTAGTGTTAGTGTTAGGGCTAGGGTTAGGGTTAGGGTTAGTGTTAAGGTTAGTGTTAATGTTAGTGTTAGTGTTAGGGCTAGGGTTAGTGTTAGTGTTAGTGTTAGTGTTAGGGTTAGTGTTAGTGTTAGTGTTAGTGTTATTTTTAGGGCTAGGGTTAGTGTTAGTGTTAGTGTTAGGGCTATGGTTAGGGTTAGTGTTAATGTTAGTGTTAGTGTTAGGGCTAGGGTTAGTGTTAATGTTAGTGTTAGTGTTAGTGTTAGGGCTAGGGTTAGGGTTAGTGTTAGTGTTAGTGTTAGTGTTAATGTTAGTGTTAGTGTTAGGGCTAGGGTTAGTGTTAGTGTTAGGGTTAGTGTTAGTGTTAGGGCTAGGGTTAGTGTTAGTGTTAGGGTTAGTGTTAATGTTAGGGTTAGTGTTAGGGTTAGTGTTAGTGTTAGGGTTAGTGTTCGGGTTAGTGTTAGGGTTAGGGTTAGTGTTAGTGTTAGGGTTAGGGTTAGGGTTAGGGTTAGGGTTAGGGTTAGTGTTAGTGTTAGTGTTAGTGTTAGGGTTAGTGTTAGGGTTAGTGTTCGGGTTAGTGTTAGGGTTAGTGTTAGTGTTAGTGTTAGTGTTAGTGTTAGGGTTAGGGTTAGTGTTAGTGTTAGGGTTAGGGTTAGGGTTAGTGTTAGTGTTAGTGTTAGTGTTAGTGTTAGGGTTAGTGTTAGTGTTAGGGTTAGTGTTAGGGTTAGTGTTCGGGTTAGTGTTAGGGTTAGTGTTAGTGTTAGTGTTAGGGTTAGTGTTAGGGTTAGTGTTAGGGTTAGTGTTAGTGTTAGGGTTAGTGTTAGTGTTAGTGTTAGGGTTAGTGTTAGGGTTAGTGTTAGGGTTAGTGTTAGTGTTAGGGTTAGGGTTAGGGTTAGTGTTAGTGTTAGTGTTAGTGTTAGTGTTAGGGTTAGTGTTAGTGTTAGTGTTAGTGTTAGGGTTAGTGTTAGGGTTAGTGTTAGTGTTAGTGTTAGTGTTAGGGTTAGTGTTAGTGTTAGTGTTAGTGTTAGTGTTAGTCTTAATGTTAAGGTTAGTGTTAGGGTTAGTGTTAGTGTTAGGGTTAGGGTTAGTGTTAGTGTTAGGGTTAGGGTTAGGGTTAGTGTTAGTGTTAGTGTTAGTGTTAGTGTTAGTGTTAGGGTTAGGGTTAGTGTTAGTGTTAGTGTTAGTGTTAGGGTTAGTGTTAGGGTTAGTGTTAGTGTTAGTGTTAGTGTTAGGGTTAGTGTTAGTGTTAGGGTTAGTGTTAGGGTTAGTGTTCGGGTTAGTGTTAGGGTTAGTGTTAGTGTTAGGGTTAGTGTTAGGGTTAGTGTTAGGGTTAGTGTTAGGGTTAGGGTTAGGGTTAGTGTTAGTGTTAGTGTTAGTGTTATTTTTAGGGCTAGGGTTAGTGTTAGTGTTAGTGTTAGGGCTAGGGTTAGGGTTAGTGTTAATGTTAGTGTTAGTGTTAGGGCTAGGGTTAGTGTTAATGTTAGTGTTAGTGTTAGTGTTAGGGCTAGGGTTAGGGTTAGTGTTAGTGTTAGTGTTAGTGTTAATGTTAGTGTTAGTGTTAGGGCTAGGGTTAGTGTTAGTGTTAGTGTTAGTGTTAGGGTTAGGGTTAGTGTTAGTGTTAGTGTTAGTGTTAGTGTTAGTGTTAGTGTTAGGGTTAGGGTTAGTGTTAGTGTTAGTGTTAGTGTTAGTGTTAGTGTTAGTGTTAGGGTTAGTGTTAGTGTTAGTGTTAGTGTTAGTGTTAGGGTTAGTGTTAGGGTTAGTGTTAGGGTTAGTGTTCGGGTTAGTGTTAGGGTTAGTGTTAGTGTTAGGGTTAGTGTTAGGGTTAGTGTTAGGGTTAGTGTTAGTGTTAGGGTTAGTGTTAGGGTTAGTGTTAGTGTTAGTGTTAGTGTTAGGGTTAGTGTTAGGGTTAGTGTTAGGGTTAGTGTTCGGGTTAGTGTTAGGGTTAGTGTTAGTGTTAGTGTTAGTGTTAGTGTTAGTGTTAGGGTTAGTGTTAGGGTTAGTGTTAGTGTTAGTGTTAGTGTTAGGGTTAGTGTTAGTGTAAGTGTTAGTGTTAGTGTTAGTGTTAGTCTTAATGTTAGGGTTAGTGTTAGGGTAAGTGTTAGTGTTAGGGTTAGTGTTAGGGTTAGTGTTAGTGTTAGGGTTAGTGTTAGTGTTAGGGTTAGGGTTAGGGTTAGTGTTAGTGTTAGTGTTAGTGTTAGGGTTAGGGTTAGTGTTAGTGTTAGTGTTAGTGTTAGTGTTAGTGTTAGGGTTAGTGTTAGGGTTAGTGTTAGTGTTAGTGTTAGTGTTAGGGTTAGTGTTAGTGTTAGGGTTAGTGTTAGGGTTAGTGTTCGGGTTAGTGTTAGGGTTAGTGTTAGTGTTAGGGTTAGTGTTAGGGTTAGTGTTAGGGTTAGTGTTAGGGTTAGGGTTAGGGTTAGTGTTAGTGTTAGTGTTAGGGTTAGTGTTAGTGTTAGGGTTAGTGTTAGGGTTAGGGTTAGTGTTAGTGTTAGTGTTAGGGTTAGGGTTAGGGTTAGGGTTATTGTTAGTGTTAGGGTTAGGGTTAGTGTTAGGGTTATTGTTAGTGTTAGGGTTAGGGTTAGTGTTAGTGTTAGTGTTAGTGTTAGGGCTAGGGTTAGGGTTAGGGTTAGTGTTAAGGTTAGTGTTAATGTTAGTGTTAGTGTTAGGGCTAGGGTTAGTGTTAGTGTTAGTGTTAGTGTTAGGGTTAGTGTTAGTGTTAGTGTTAGTGTTATTTTTAGGGCTAGGGTTAGTGTTAGTGTTAGTGTTAGGGCTATGGTTAGGGTTAGTGTTAATGTTAGTGTTAGTGTTAGGGCTAGGGTTAGTGTTAATGTTAGTGTTAGTGTTAGTGTTAGGGCTAGGGTTAGGGTTAGTGTTAGTGTTAGTGTTAATGTTAGTGTTAGTGTTAGGGCTAGGGTTAGTGTTAGTGTTAGGGTTAGTGTTAGTGTTAGGGCTAGGGTTAGTGTTAGTGTTAGGGTTAGTGTTAATGTTAGGGTTAGTGTTAGGGTTAGTGTTAGTGTTAGGGTTAGTGTTCGGGTTAGTGTTAGGGTTAGTGTAAGTGTTAGGGTTAGTGTTAGGGTTAGTGTTAGGGTTAGGGTTAGTGTTAGTGTTAGGGTTAGGGTTAGGGTTAGGGTCAGTGTTAGTGTTAGTGTTAGTGTTAGGGTTAGTGTTAGTGTTAGGGTTAGTGTTAGGGTTAGTGTTCGGGTTAGTGTTAGGGTTAGTGTTAGTGTTAGTGTTAGTGTTAGGGTTAGGGTTAGTGTTAGTGTTAGGGTTAGGGTTAGGGTTAGGGTTAGTGTTAGTGTTAGTGTTAGTGTTAGTGTTAGTGTTAGTGTTAGTGTTAGGGTTAGTGTTAGTGTTAGGGTTAGTGTTAGGGTTAGTGTTCGGGTTAGTGTTAGGGTTAGTGTTAGTGTTA
Organism: Eucyclogobius newberryi; assembly: GCF_026437365.1. Lineage (NCBI taxonomy): Eukaryota > Metazoa > Chordata > Actinopteri > Gobiiformes > Gobiidae > Eucyclogobius > Eucyclogobius newberryi. The sequence continues at coordinate 2,412,905 of NW_027315724.1, forward strand.
GTGTTAGTGTTAGGGTTAGTGTTAGGGTTAGTGTTAGGGTTAGTGTTAGTGTTAGGGTTAGTGTTAGTGTTAGTGTTAGGGTTAGTGTTAGGGTTAGTGTTAGTGTTAGGGTTAGGGTTAGGGTTAGTGTTAGTGTTAGTGTTAGTGTTAGGGTTAGTGTTAGTGTTAGTGTTAGGGTTAGTGTTAGGGTTAGTGTTAGTGTTAGTGTTAGGGTTAGTGTTAGTGTTAGTGTTAGTCTTAATGTTAAGGTTAGTGTTAGGGTTAGTGTTAGTGTTAGTGTTAGGGTTAGGGTTAGTGTTAGGGTTAGTGTTAGTGTTAGTGTTAGGGTTAGGGTTAGTGTTAGTGTTAGGGTTAGGGTTCGGGTTAGTGTTAGGGTTAGTGTTAGTGTTAGGGTTAGTGTTAGGGTTAGTGTTAGGGTTAGTGTTAGGGTTAGGGTTAGGGTTAGTGTTAGTGTTAGTGTTAGGGTTAGTGTTAGGGTTAGTGTTAGGGTTAGGGTTAGGGTTAGGGTTAGGGTTAGTGTTAGTGTTAGTGTTAGTGTTAGTGTTAGTGTTAGGGTTAGGGTTAGGGTTAGGGTTAGGGTTAGGGTTATTGTTAGTGTTAGGGTTAGGGTTAGTGTTAGGGTTATTGTTAGTGTTAGGGTTAGGGTTAGGGTTAGTGTTAGTGTTAGTGTTAGTGTTAGTGTTAGGGCTAGGGTTAGGGTTAGGGTTAGGGTTAGTGTTAAGGTTAGTGTTAATGTTAGTGTTAGTGTTAGTGTTAGGGCTAGGGTTAGTGTTAGTGTTAGTGTTAGTGTTAGTGTTAGGGTTAGTGTTAGTGTTAGTGTTAGTGTTATTTTTAGGGCTAGGGTTAGTGTTAGTGTTAGTGTTAGGGCTATGGTTAGGGTTAGTGTTAATGTTAGTGTTAGTGTTAGGGCTAGGGTTAGTGTTAATGTTAGTGTTAGTGTTAGTGTTAGTGTTAGGGCTAGGGTTAGGGTTAGTTTTAGTGTTAGTGTTAGGGTTAGTGTTAGGGTTAGTGTTCGGGTTAGTGTTAGGGTTAGTGTTAGTGTTAGGGTTAGTGTTAGGGTTAGTGTTAGTGTTAGGGTTAGGGTTAGGGTTAGTGTTAGTGTTAGGGTTAGGGTTAGGGTTAGGGTTAGGGTTAGTGTTAGTGTTAGTGTTAGGGTTAGTGTTAGTGTTAGGGTTAGTGTTAGGGTTAGTGTTCGGGTTAGTGTTATGGTTAGTGTTAGTGTTAGTGTTAGGGTAAGGGTTAGTGTTAGTGTTAGGGTTAGGGTTAGGGTTAGGGTTAGTGTTAGTGTTAGTGTTAGTGTTAGTGTTAGTGTTAGGGTTAGTGTTAGTGTTAGTGTTAGGGTTAGTGTTAGGGTTAGTGTTCGGGTTAGTGTTAGGGTTAGTGTTAGTGTTAGGGTTAGTGTTAGGGTTAGTGTTAGTGTTAGTGTTAGGGTTAGTGTTAGTGTTAGGGTTAGTGTTAGGGTTAGTGTTAGGGTTAGGGTTAGTGTTAGTGTTAGGGTTAGGGTTAGGGTTAGTGTTAGTGTTAGTGTTAGTGTTAGTGTTAGGGTTAGTGTTAGTGTTAGGGTTAGTGTTAGGGTTAGTTTTCGGGTTAGTGTTAGGGTTAGTGTTAGTGTTAGGGTTAGTGTTAGGGTTAGTGTTAGGGTTAGTGTTAGTGTTAGTGTTAGGGTTAGGGTTAGTGTTAGTGTTAGTGTTAGGGTTAGGGTTAGGGTTAGTGTTAGTGTTAGTGTTAGGGTTAGGGTTAGTGTTAGTGTTAGTGTTAGGGTTAGGGTTAGGGTAAGTGTTAGTGTTAGTGTTAATGTTAGTGTTAGTGTTAGGGCTAGGGTTAGTGTTAGTGTTAGGGTTAGTGTTAGGGTTAGTGTTAGGGTTAGTGTTAGTGTTAGGGTTAGTGTTCGGGTTAGTGTTAGGGTTAGTGTTAGGGTTAGTGTTAGTGTTAGTGTTAGGGTTAGGGTTAGGGTTAGGGTTAGTGTTAGTGTTAGTGTTAGTGTTAGGGTTAGTGTTAGTGTTAGGGTTAGTGTTAGGGTTAGTGTTCGGGTTAGTGTTAGGGTTAGTGTTAGTGTTAGGGTTAGTGTTAGGGTTAGTGTTAGGGTTAGTGTTAGTGTTAGTGTTAGGGTTAGTGTTAGTGTTAGGGTTAGGGTTAGTGTTAGGGTTAGTGTTAGTGTTAGGGTTAGGGTTAGTGTTAGTGTTAGGGTTAGGGTTAGGGTTAGTGTTAGTGTTAGTGTTAGTGTTAGTGTTAGTGTTAGTGTTAGTGTTAGGGTTAGTGTTAGTGTTAGGGTTAGTGTTAGGGTTAGTGTTCGGGTTAGTGTTAGGGTTAGTGTTAGTGTTAGGGTTAGTGTTAGGGTTAGTGTTAGGGTTAGGGTTAGGGTTAGGGTTAGTGTTAGTGTTAGGGTTATTGTTAGGGTTAGTGTTAGGGTTAGGGTTAGGGTTAGTGTTAGTGTTAGTGTTAGTGTTAGTGTTAGGGTTAGGGTTAGTGTTAGTGTTAGTGTTAGTGTTAGTGTTAGGGTTAGGGTTAGTGTTAGTGTTAGTGTTAGTGTTAGGGTTAGTGTTAGTGTTAGTGTTAGTCTTAATGTTAAGGTTAGTGTTAGGGTTAGTGTTAGTGTTAGTGTTAGGGTTAGGGTTAGTGTTAGTGTTAGGGTTAGGGTTAGGGTTAGTGTTAGTGTTAGTGTTAGTGTTAGTGTTAGTGTTAGGGTTAGGGTTAGTGTTAGTGTTAGTGTTAGTGTTAGTGTTAGGGTTAGTGTTAGGGTTAGTGTTAGTGTTAGTGTTAGTGTTAGGGTTAGTGTTAGTGTTAGGGTTAGTGTTAGGGTTAGTGTTCGGGTTAGTGTTAGGGTTAGTGTTAGTGTTAGGGTTAGTGTTAGGGTTAGTGTTAGGGTTAGTGTTAGGGTTAGGGTTAGGGTTAGTGTTAGTGTTAGTGTTAGGGTTAGTGTTAGGGTTAGTGTTAGGGTTAGGGTTAGGGTTAGGGTTAGGGTTAGTGTTAGTGTTAGTGTTAGTGTTAGTGTTAGTGTTAGGGTTAGGGTTAGGGTTAGGGTTAGGGTTAGGGTTATTGTTAGTGTTAGGGTTAGGGTTAGTGTTAGGGTTATTGTTAGTGTTAGGGTTAGGGTTAGGGTTAGTGTTAGTGTTAGTGTTAGTGTTAGTGTTAGTGTTAGGGCTAGGGTTAGGGTTAGGGTTAGGGTTAGTGTTAAGGTTAGTGTTAATGTTAGTGTTAGTGTTAGTGTTAGGGCTAGGGTTAGTGTTAGTGTTAGTGTTAGTGTTAGTGTTAGGGTTAGTGTTAGTGTTAGTGTTAGTGTTATTTTTAGGGCTAGGGTTAGTGTTAGTGTTAGGGCTATGGTTAGGGTTAGTGTTAATGTTAGTGTTAGTGTTAGGGCTAGGGTTAGTGTTAATGTTAGTGTTAGTGTTAGTGTTAGTGTTAGGGCTAGGGTTAGGGTTAGTTTTAGTGTTAGTGTTAGGGTTAGTGTTAGGGTTAGTGTTCGGGTTAGTGTTAGGGTTAGTGTTAGTGTTAGGGTTAGTGTTAGGGTTAGTGTTAGTGTTAGGGTTAGGGTTAGGGTTAGTGTTAGTGTTAGGGTTAGGGTTAGGGTTAGGGTTAGGGTTAGTGTTAGTGTTAGTGTTAGGGTTAGTGTTAGTGTTAGGGTTAGTGTTAGGGTTAGTGTTCGGGTTAGTGTTATGGTTAGTGTTAGTGTTAGTGTTAGGGTAAGGGTTAGTGTTAGGGTTAGGGTTAGGGTTAGTGTTAGTGTTAGTGTTAGTGTTAGTGTTAGTGTTAGGGTTAGTGTTAGTGTTAGTGTTAGGGTTAGTGTTAGGGTTAGTGTTCGGGTTAGTGTTAGGGTTAGTGTTAGTGTTAGGGTTAGTGTTAGGGTTAGTGTTAGTGTTAGTGTTAGGGTTAGTGTTAGTGTTAGGGTTAGTGTTAGGGTTAGTGTTAGGGTTAGGGTTAGTGTTAGTGTTAGGGTTAGGGTTAGGGTTAGTGTTAGTGTTAGTGTTAGTGTTAGGGTTAGTGTTAGTGTTAGGGTTAGTGTTAGGGTTAGTTTTCGGGTTAGTGTTAGGGTTAGTGTTAGTGTTAGGGTTAGTGTTAGGGTTAGTGTTAGGGTTAGTGTTAGTGTTAGTGTTAGGGTTAGGGTTAGTGTTAGTGTTAGTGTTAGGGTTAGGGTTAGTGTTAGTGTTAGTGTTAGGGTTAGGGTTAGTGTTAGTGTTAGTGTTAGGGTTAGGGTTAGGGTAAGTGTTAGTGTTAGTGTTAATGTTAGTGTTAGTGTTAGGGCTAGGGTTAGTGTTAGTGTTAGGGTTAGTGTTAGTGTTAGTGTTAGGGTTAGTGTTAGGGTTAGTGTTAGTGTTAGGGTTAGTGTTCGGGTTAGTGTTAGGGTTAGTGTTAGGGTTAGTGTTAGTGTTAGTGTTAGGGTTAGGGTTAGGGTTAGTGTTAGTGTTAGTGTTAGTGTTAGGGTTAGTGTTAGTGTTAGGGTTAGTGTTAGGGTTAGTGTTCGGGTTAGTGTTAGGGTTAGTGTTAGTGTTAGGGTTAGTGTTAGGGTTAGTGTTAGGGTTAGTGTTAGTGTTAGTGTTAGGGTTAGTGTTAGTGTTAGGGTTAGTGTTAGGGTTAGTGTTAGTGTTAGGGTTAGGGTTAGTGTTAGTGTTAGGGTTAGGGTTAGGGTTAGTGTTAGTGTTAGTGTTAGTGTTAGTGTTAGTGTTAGTGTTAGTGTTAGTGTTAGGGTTAGTGTTAGTGTTAGGGTTAGTGTTAGGGTTAGTGTTCGGGTTAGTGTTAGGGTTAGTGTTAGTGTTAGGGTTAGTGTTAGGGTTAGTGTTAGGGTTAGGGTTAGGGTTAGGGTTAGTGTTAGTGTTAGGGTTATTGTTAGGGTTAGTGTTAGGGTTAGGGTTAGGGTTAGTGTTAGTGTTAGTGTTAGTGTTAGTGTTAGGGTTAGGGTTAGTGTTAGTGTTAGTGTTAGTGTTAGTGTTAGGGTTAGGGTTAGTGTTAGTGTTAGTGTTAGTGTTAGGGTTAGTGTTAGTGTTAGTGTTAGGGTTAGTGTTAGTTTTAGTGTTAGTGTTAGTGTTAGTGTTAGGGCTAGGGTTAGGGTTAGGGTTAGGGTTAGTGTTAGTGTTAGTGTTAGTGTTAGTGTTAGGGTTAGTGTTAGTGTTAGTGTTAGTGTTAGGGTTAGTGTTAGGGTTAGTGTTAGTGTTAGTGTTAGGGTTAGTGTTAGTGTTAGTGTTAGTGTTAGTCTTAATGTTAAGGTTAGTGTTAGGGTTAGTGTTAGTGTTAGGGTTAGGGTTAGTGTTAGTGTTAGGGTTAGGGTTAGGGTTAGTGTTAGTGTTAGTGTTAGTGTTAGTGTTAGGGTTAGGGTTAGTGTTAGTGTTAGTGTTAGTGTTAGGGTTAGTGTTAGGGTTAGTGTTAGTGTTAGTGTTAGTGTTAGGGTTAGTGTTAGTGTTAGGGTTAGTGTTAGGGTTAGTGTTCGGGTTAGTGTTAGGGTTAGTGTTAGTGTTAGGGTTAGTGTTAGGGTTAGTGTTAGGGTTAGTGTTAGGGTTAGGGTTAGGGTTAGTGTTAGTGTTAGTGTTAGTGTTATTTTTAGGGCTAGGGTTAGTGTTAGTGTTAGTGTTAGGGCTAGGGTTAGGGTTAGTGTTAATGTTAGTGTTAGTGTTAGGGCTAGGGTTAGTGTTAATGTTAGTGTTAGTGTTAGTGTTAGGGCTAGGGTTAGGGTTAGTGTTAGTGTTAGTGTTAGTGTTAATGTTAGTGTTAGTGTTAGGGCTAGGGTTAGTGTTAGTGTTAGGGTTAGGGTTAGTGTTAGTGTTAGTGTTAGTGTTAGTGTTAGTGTTAGGGTTAGGGTTAGTGTTAGTGTTAGTGTTAGTGTTAGTGTTAGTGTTAGTGTTAGGGTTAGTGTTAGGGTTAGTGTTAGTGTTAGTGTTAGTGTTAGGGTTAGTGTTAGGGTTAGTGTTAGGGTTAGTGTTCGGGTTAGTGTTAGGGTTAGTGTTAGTGTTAGGGTTAGTGTTAGGGTTAGTGTTAGGGTTAGTGTTAGTGTTAGGGCTAGGGTTAGTGTTAGTGTTAGTGTTAGTGTTAGTGTTAGGGTTAGTGTTAGGGTTAGTGTTAGTGTTAGTGTTAGTGTTAGGGTTAGTGTTAGTGTTAGTGTTAGTGTTAGTGTTAGTCTTAATGTTAGGGTTAGTGTTAGGGTTAGTGTTAGTGTTAGGGTTAGTGTTAGTGTTAGGGTTAGGGTTAGGGTTAGTGTTAGTGTTAGTGTTAGTGTTAGGGTTAGGGTTAGTGTTAGTGTTAGTGTTAGTGTTAGTGTTAGGGTTAGTGTTAGGGTTAGTGTTAGTGTTAGTGTTAGTGTTAGGGTTAGTGTTAGTGTTAGGGTTAGTGTTAGGGTTAGTGTTCGGGTTAGTGTTAGGGTTAGTGTTAGTGTTAGGGTTAGTGTTAGGGTTAGTGTTAGGGTTAGTGTTAGGGTTAGGGTTAGGGTTAGTGTTAGTGTTAGTGTTAGTGTTAGGGTTAGTGTTAGGGTTAGGGTTAGTGTTAGTGTTAGTGTTAGGGTTAGGGTTAGGGTTATTGTTAGTGTTAGGGTTAGGGTTAGTGTTAGGGTTATTGTTAGTGTTAGGGTTAGGGTTAGTGTTAGTGTTAGTGTTAGTGTTAGTGTTAGGGCTAGGGTTAGGGTTAGGGTTAGGGTTAGTGTTAAGGTTAGTGTTAATGTTAGTGTTAGTGTTAGGGCTAGGGTTAGTGTTAGTGTTAGTGTTAGTGTTAGGGTTAGTGTTAGTGTTAGTGTTAGTGTTATTTTTAGGGCTAGGGTTAGTGTTAGTGTTAGTGTTAGGGCTATGGTTAGGGTTAGTGTTAATGTTAGTGTTAGTGTTAGGGCTAGGGTTAGTGTTAATGTTAGTGTTAGTGTTAGTGTTAGGGCTAGGGTTAGGGTTAGTGTTAGTGTTAGTGTTAATGTTAGTGTTAGTGTTAGGGCTAGGGTTAGTGTTAGTGTTAGGGTTAGTGTTAGTGTTAGGGCTAGGGTTAGTGTTAGTGTTAGGGTTAGTGTTAATGTTAGGGTTAGTGTTAGGGTTAGTGTTAGTGTTAGGGTTAGTGTTCGGGTTAGTGTTAGGGTTAGTGTAAGTGTTAGGGTTAGTGTTAGGGTTAGTGTTAGGGTTAGGGTTAGTGTTAGTGTTAGGGTTAGGGTTAGTGTTAGGGTTAGTGTTAGTGTTAGGGTTAGGGTTAGTGTTAGTGTTAGGGTTAGGGTTAGGGTTAGTGTTAGTGTTAGTGTTAGTGTTAGTGTTAGTGTTAGTGTTAGTGTTAGGGTTAGTGTTAGTGTTAGGGTTAGTGTTAGGGTTAGTGTTCGGGTTAGTGTTAGGGTTAGTGTTAGTGTTAGGGTTAGTGTTAGGGTTAGTGTTAGGGTTAGGGTTAGGGTTAGGGTTAGTGTTAGTGTTAGGGTTATTGTTAGGGTTAGTGTTAGGGTTAGGGTTAGGGTTAGTGTTAGTGTTAGTGTTAGTGTTAGTGTTAGGGTTAGTGTTAGTGTTAGTGTTAGTGTTAGTGTTAGTGTTAGGGTTAGGGTTAGTGTTAGTGTTAGTGTTAGTGTTAGGGTTAGTGTTAGTGTTAGTGTTAGGGTTAGTGTTAGTTTTAGTGTTAGTGTTAGTGTTAGTGTTAGGGCTAGGGTTAGGGTTAGGGTTAGGGTTAGTGTTAGTGTTAGTGTTAGTGTTAGTGTTAGGGTTAGTGTTAGTGTTAGTGTTAGTGTTAGGGTTAGTGTTAGGGTTAGTGTTAGTGTTAGTGTTAGTGTTAGGGTTAGTGTTAGTGTTAGTGTTAGTGTTAGTCTTAATGTTAAGGTTAGTGTTAGGGTTAGTGTTAGTGTTAGGGTTAGGGTTAGTGTTAGTGTTAGGGTTAGGGTTAGGGTTAGTGTTAGTGTTAGTGTTAGTGTTAGTGTTAGGGTTAGGGTTAGTGTTAGTGTTAGTGTTAGTGTTAGGGTTAGTGTTAGGGTTAGTGTTAGTGTTAGTGTTAGTGTTAGGGTTAGTGTTAGTGTTAGGGTTAGTGTTAGGGTTAGTGTTCGGGTTAGTGTTAGGGTTAGTGTTAGTGTTAGGGTTAGTGTTAGGGTTAGTGTTAGGGTTAGTGTTAGGGTTAGGGTTAGGGTTAGTGTTAGTGTTAGTGTTAGTGTTATTTTTAGGGCTAGGGTTAGTGTTAGTGTTAGTGTTAGGGCTAGGGTTAGGGTTAGTGTTAATGTTAGTGTTAGTGTTAGGGCTAGGGTTAGTGTTAATGTTAGTGTTAGTGTTAGTGTTAGGGCTAGGGTTAGGGTTAGTGTTAGTGTTAGTGTTAGTGTTAATGTTAGTGTTAGTGTTAGGGCTAGGGTTAGTGTTAGTGTTAGTGTTAGGGTTAGGGTTAGTGTTAGTGTTAGTGTTAGTGTTAGTGTTAGTGTTAGGGTTAGGGTTAGTGTTAGTGTTAGTGTTAGTGTTAGTGTTAGTGTTAGTGTTAGGGTTAGTGTTAGGGTTAGTGTTAGTGTTAGTGTTAGTGTTAGGGTTAGTGTTAGGGTTAGTGTTAGGGTTAGTGTTCGGGTTAGTGTTAGGGTTAGTGTTAGTGTTAGGGTTAGTGTTAGGGTTAGTGTTAGGGTTAGTGTTAGTGTTAGGGCTAGGGTTAGTGTTAGTGTTAGTGTTAGTGTTAGTGTTAGGGTTAGTGTTAGGGTTAGTGTTAGTGTTAGTGTTAGTGTTAGGGTTAGTGTTAGTGTTAGTGTTAGTGTTAGTCTTAATGTTAGGGTTAGTGTTAGGGTTAGTGTTAGTGTTAGGGTTAGTGTTAGTGTTAGGGTTAGGGTTAGGGTTAGTGTTAGTGTTAGTGTTAGTGTTAGGGTTAGGGTTAGTGTTAGTGTTAGTGTTAGTGTTAGTGTTAGTGTTAGGGTTAGTGTTAGGGTTAGTGTTAGTGTTAGTGTTAGTGTTAGGGTTAGTGTTAGTGTTAGGGTTAGTGTTAGGGTTAGTGTTCGGGTTAGTGTTAGGGTTAGTGTTAGTGTTAGGGTTAGTGTTAGGGTTAGTGTTAGGGTTAGTGTTAGGGTTAGGGTTAGGGTTAGTGTTAGTGTTAGTGTTAGGGTTAGTGTTAGTGTTAGGGTTAGTGTTAGGGTTAGGGTTAGTGTTAGTGTTAGTGTTAGGGTTAGGGTTAGGGTTATTGTTAGTGTTAGGGTTAGGGTTAGTGTTAGGGTTATTGTTAGTGTTAGGGTTAGGGTTAGTGTTAGTGTTAGTGTTAGTGTTAGTGTTAGGGCTAGGGTTAGGGTTAGGGTTAGGGTTAGTGTTAAGGTTAGTGTTAATGTTAGTGTTAGTGTTAGGGCTAGGGTTAGTGTTAGTGTTAGTGTTAGTGTTAGGGTTAGTGTTAGTGTTAGTGTTAGTGTTATTTTTAGGGCTAGGGTTAGTGTTAGTGTTAGTGTTAGGGCTATGGTTAGGGTTAGTGTTAATGTTAGTGTTAGTGTTAGGGCTAGGGTTAGTGTTAATGTTAGTGTTAGTGTTAGTGTTAGGGCTAGGGTTAGGGTTAGTGTTAGTGTTAGTGTTAATGTTAGTGTTAGTGTTAGGGCTAGGGTTAGTGTTAGTGTTAGGGTTAGTGTTAGTGTTAGGGCTAGGGTTAGTGTTAGTGTTAGGGTTAGTGTTAATGTTAGGGTTAGTGTTAGGGTTAGTGTTAGTGTTAGGGTTAGTGTTCGGGTTAGTGTTAGGGTTAGTGTAAGTGTTAGGGTTAGTGTTAGGGTTAGTGTTAGGGTTAGGGTTAGTGTTAGTGTTAGGGTTAGGGTTAGGGTTAGGGTTAGGGTCAGTGTTAGTGTTAGTGTTAGTGTTAGGGTTAGTGTTAGTGTTAGGGTTAGTGTTAGGGTTAGTGTTCGGGTTAGTGTTAGGGTTAGTGTTAGTGTTAGTGTTAGTGTTAGGGTTAGGGTTAGTGTTAGTGTTAGGGTTAGGGTTAGGGTTAGGGTTAGTGTTAGTGTTAGTGTTAGTGTTAGTGTTAGTGTTAGTGTTAGTGTTAGTGTTAGGGTTAGTGTTAGTGTTAGGGTTAGTGTTAGGGTTAGTGTTCGGGTTAGTGTTAGGGTTAGTGTTAGTGTTAGTGTTAGGGTTAGTGTTAGGGTTAGTGTTAGGGTTAGTGTTAGTGTTAGGGTTAGTGTTAGTGTTAGTGTTAGGGTTAGTGTTAGGGTTAGTGTTAGTGTTAGGGTTAGGGTTAGGGTTAGTGTTAGTGTTAGTGTTAGTGTTAGGGTTAGTGTTAGTGTTAGTGTTAGGGTTAGTGTTAGGGTTAGTGTTAGTGTTAGTGTTAGTGTTAGGGTTAGTGTTAGTGTTAGTGTTAGTCTTAATGTTAAGGTTAGTGTTAGGGTTAGTGTTAGTGTTAGTGTTAGGGTTAGGGTTAGTGTTAGTGTTAGGGTTAGGGTTAGGGTTAGTGTTAGTGTTAGTGTTAGTGTTAGTGTTAGTGTTAGGGTTAGGGTTAGTGTTAGTGTTAGTGTTAGTGTTAGTGTTAGGGTTAGTGTTAGGGTTAGTGTTAGTGTTAGTGTTAGTGTTAGGGTTAGTGTTAGTGTTAGGGTTAGTGTTCGGGTTAGTGTTAGGGTTAGTGTTAGGGTTAGTGTTAGTGTTAGTGTTAGGGTTAGGGTTAGGGTTAGTGTTAGTGTTAGTGTTAGTGTTAGGGTTAGTGTTAGTGTTAGGGTTAGTGTTAGGGTTAGTGTTCGGGTTAGTGTTAGGGTTAGTGTTAGTGTTAGGGTTAGTGTTAGGGTTAGTGTTAGGGTTAGTGTTAGTGTTAGTGTTAGGGTTAGTGTTAGTGTTAGGGTTAGGGTTAGTGTTAGGGTTAGTGTTAGTGTTAGGGTTAGGGTTAGTGTTAGTGTTAGGGTTAGGGTTAGGGTTAGTGTTAGTGTTAGTGTTAGTGTTAGTGTTAGTGTTAGTGTTAGGGTTAGTGTTAGTGTTAGGGTTAGTGTTAGGGTTAGTGTTCGGGTTAGTGTTAGGGTTAGTGTTAGTGTTAGGGTTAGTGTTAGGGTTAGTGTTAGGGTTAGGGTTAGGGTTAGGGTTAGTGTTAGTGTTAGGGTTATTGTTAGGGTTAGTGTTAGGGTTAGGGTTAGGGTTAGTGTTAGTGTTAGTGTTAGTGTTAGGGTTAGGGTTAGTGTTAGTGTTAGTGTTAGTGTTAGTGTTAGGGTTAGGGTTAGTGTTAGTGTTAGTGTTAGTGTTAGGGTTAGTGTTAGTGTTAGTGTTAGGGTTAGTGTTAGTTTTAGTGTTAGTGTTAGTGTTAGTGTTAGGGCTAGGGTTAGGGTTAGGGTTAGGGTTAGGGTTAGTGTTAGTGTTAGTGTTAGTGTTAGTGTTAGGGTTAGTGTTAGTGTTAGTGTTAGTGTTAGGGTTAGTGTTAGGGTTAGTGTTAGTGTTAGTGTTAGTGTTAGGGTTAGTGTTAGTGTTAGTGTTAGTGTTAGTCTTAATGTTAAGGTTAGTGTTAGGGTTAGTGTTAGTGTTAGGGTCAGGGTTAGTGTTAGTGTTAGTGTTAGTGTTAGGGTTAGTGTTAGGGTTAGTGTTAGTGTTAGTGTTAGTGTTAGGGTTAGTGTTAGTGTTAGGGTTAGTGTTAGGGTTAGTGTTCGGGTTAGTGTTAGGGTTAGTGTTAGTGTTAGGGTTAGTGTTAGGGTTAGTGTTAGGGTTAGTGTTAGGGTTAGGGTTAGGGTTAGTGTTAGTGTTAGTGTTAGTGTTATTTTTAGGGCTAGGGTTAGTGTTAGTGTTAGTGTTAGGGCTAGGGTTAGGGTTAGTGTTAATGTTAGTGTTAGTGTTAGGGCTAGGGTTAGTGTTAATGTTAGTGTTAGTGTTAGTGTTAGGGCTAGGGTTAGGGTTAGTGTTAGTGTTAGTGTTAGTGTTAGTGTTAATGTTAGTGTTAGTGTTAGGGCTAGGGTTAGTGTTAGTGTTAGTGTTAGGGTTAGGGTTAGTGTTAGTGTTAGTGTTAGTGTTAGTGTTAGTGTTAGTGTTAGGGTTAGGGTTAGTGTTAGTGTTAGTGTTAGTGTTAGTGTTAGTGTTAGTGTTAGGGTTAGTGTTAGGGTTAGTGTTAGTGTTAGTGTTAGTGTTAGGGTTAGTGTTAGGGTTAGTGTTAGGGTTTGTGTTCGGGTTAGTGTTAGGGTTAGGGTTAGTGTTAGTGTTAGGGTTAGTGTTAGGGTTAGTGTTAGGGTTAGTGTTAGTGTTAGGGCTAGGGTTAGTGTTAGTGTTAGTGTTAGTGTTAGTGTTAGTGTTAGGGTTAGTGTTAGGGTTAGTGTTAGTGTTAGTGTTAGTGTTAGTGTTAGTGTTAGTGTTAGTGTTAGTCTTAATGTTAGGGTTAGTGTTAGGGTTAGTGTTAGTGTTAGGGTTAGGGTTAGGGTTAGTGTTAGTGTTAGTGTTAGTGTTAGGGTTAGGGTTAGTGTTAGTGTTAGTGTTAGTGTTAGTGTTAGTGTTAGGGTTAGTGTTAGGGTTAGTGTTAGTGTTAGTGTTAGGGTTAGTGTTAGTGTTAGGGTTAGTGTTAGGGTTAGTGTTCGGGTTAGTGTTAGGGTTAGTGTTAGTGTTAGGGTTAGTGTTAGGGTTAGTGTTAGGGTTAGTGTTAGGGTTAGGGTTAGGGTTAGTGTTAGTGTTAGTGTTAGGGTTAGTGTTAGTGTTAGGGTTAGTGTTAGGGTTAGGGTTAGTGTTAGTGTTAGTGTTAGGGTTAGGGTTAGGGTTATTGTTAGTGTTAGGGTTAGGGTTAGTGTTAGGGTTATTGTTAGTGTTAGGGTTAGGGTTAGTGTTAGTGTTAGTGTTAGGGCTAGGGTTAGGGTTAGGGTTAGGGTTAGTGTTAAGGTTAGTGTTAATGTTAGTGTTAGTGTTAGGGCTAGGGTTAGTGTTAGTGTTAGTGTTAGGGTTAGTGTTAGTGTTAGTGTTAGTGTTATTTTTAGGGCTAGGGTTAGTGTTAGTGTTAGTGTTAGGGCTATGGTTAGGGTTAGTGTTAATGTTAGTGTTAGTGTTAGGGCTAGGGTTAGTGTTAATGTTAGTGTTAGTGTTAGTGTTAGGGCTAGGGTTAGGGTTAGTGTTAGTGTTAGTGTTAATGTTAGTGTTAGTGTTAGGGCTAGGGTTAGTGTTAGTGTTAGGGTTAGTGTTAGTGTTAGGGCTAGGGTTAGTGTTAGTGTTAGGGTTAGTGTTAATGTTAGGGTTAGTGTTAGGGTTAGTGTTAGTGTTAGGGTTAGTGTTCGGGTTAGTGTTAGGGTTAGTGTTAGGGTTAGTGTTAGGGTTAGTGTTAGGGTTAGGGTTAGGGTTAGGGTTAGGGTTAGTGTTAGTGTTAGTGTTAGTGTTAGTGTTAGTGTTAGGGTTAGGGTTAGGGTTAGGGTTAGGGTTAGGGTTAGGGTTATTGTTAGTGTTAGGGTTAGGGTTAGTGTTAGGGTTATTGTTAGTGTTAGGGTTAGGGTTAGGGTTAGGGTTAGTGTTAGTGTTAGTGTTAGTGTTAGTGTTAGTGTTAGTGTTAGTGTTAGGGCTAGGGTTAGGGTTAGGGTTAGGGTTAGTGTTAAGGTTAGTGTTAATGTTAGTGTTAGTGTTAGTGTTAGGGCTAGGGTTAGTGTTAGTGTTAGTGTTAGTGTTAGTGTTAGGGTTAGTGTTAGTGTTAGTGTTAGTGTTATTTTTAGGGCTAGGGTTAGTGTTAGTGTTAGTGTTAGGGCTATGGTTAGGGTTAGTGTTAATGTTAGTGTTAGTGTTAGGGCTAGGGTTAGTGTTAATGTTAGTGTTAGTGTTAGTGTTAGGGCTAGGGTTAGGGTTAGTTTTAGTGTTAGTGTTAATGTTAGTGTTAGTGTTAGGGCTAGGGTTAGTGTTAGTGTTAGGGTTAGGGTTAGTGTTAGTGTTAGTGTTAGGGTTAGTGTTAGGGTTAGTGTTAGGGTTAGTGTTCGGGTTAGTGTTAGGGTTAGTGTTAGTGTTAGGGTTAGTGTTAGGGTTAGTGTTAGTGTTAGGGTTAGGGTTAGGGTTAGTGTTAGTGTTAGGGTTAGGGTTAGGGTTAGGGTTAGTGTTAGTGTTAGTGTTAGGGTTAGTGTTAGTGTTAGGGTTAGTGTTAGGGTTAGTGTTCGGGTTAGTGTTATGGTTAGTGTTAGTGTTAGTGTTAGGGTAAGGGTTAGTGTTAGTGTTAGGGTTAGGGTTAGGGTTAGGGTTAGTGTTAGTGTTAGTGTTAGTGTTAGTGTTAGTGTTAGTGTTAGGGTTAGTGTTAGTGTTAGTGTTAGGGTTAGTGTTAGGGTTAGTGTTCGGGTTAGTGTTAGGGTTAGTGTTAGTGTTAGGGTTAGTGTTAGGGTTAGTGTTAGTGTTAGTGTTAGGGTTAGTGTTAGTGTTAGGGTTAGTGTTAGGGTTAGTGTTAGGGTTAGGGTTAGTGTTAGTGTTAGGGTTAGGGTTAGTGTTAGTGTTAGTGTTAGTGTTAGGGTTAGTGTTAGTGTTAGGGTTAGTGTTAGGGTTAGTTTTCGGGTTAGTGTTAGGGTTAGTGTTAGTGTTAGGGTTAGTGTTAGGGTTAGTGTTAGGGTTAGTGTTAGTGTTAGTGTTAGGGTTAGGGTTAGTGTTAGTGTTAGTGTTAGGGTTAGGGTTAGGGTTAGTGTTAGTGTTAGTGTTAGTGTTAGGGTTAGGGTTAGTGTTAGTGTTAGTTTTAGTGTTAGGGTTAGGGTTAGGGTAAGTGTTAGTGTTAGTGTTAATGTTAGTGTTAGTGTTAGGGCTAGGGTTAGTGTTAGTGTTAGTGTTAGGGTTAGTGTTAGTGTTAGTGTTAGGGTTAGTGTTAGGGTTAGTGTTAGTGTTAGGGTTAGTGTTCGGGTTAGTGTTAGGGTTAGTGTTAGGGTTAGTGTTAGTGTTAGTGTTAGGGTTAGGGTTAGGGTTAGGGTTAGGGTTAGTGTTAGTGTTAGTGTTAGTGTTAGTGTTAGGGTTAGTGTTAGTGTTAGGGTTAGTGTTAGGGTTAGTGTTCGGGTTAGTGTTAGGGTTAGTGTTAGTGTTAGGGTTAGTGTTAGGGTTAGTGTTAGGGTTAGTGTTAGGGTTAGTGTTAGGGTTAGTGTTAGTGTTAGGGTTAGGGTTAGTGTTAGGGTTAGTGTTAGTGTTAGGGTTAGGGTTAGTGTTAGTGTTAGGGTTAGGGTTAGGGTTAGTGTTAGTGTTAGTGTTAGTGTTAGTGTTAGTGTTAGTGTTAGTGTTAGGGTTAGGGTTAGTGTTAGTGTTAGGGTTAGTGTTAGGGTTAGTGTTCGGGTTAGTGTTAGGGTTAGTGTTAGTGTTAGGGTTAGTGTTAGGGTTAGTGTTAGGGTTAGGGTTAGGGTTAGGGTTAGTGTTAGTGTTAGGGTTATTGTTAGGGTTAGTGTTAGGGTTAGGGTTAGGGTTAGTGTTAGTGTTAGTGTTAGTGTTAGTGTTAGGGTTAGGGTTAGTGTTAGTGTTAGTGTTAGTGTTAGGGTTAGGGTTAGTGTTAGTGTTAGTGTTAGTGTTAGGGTTAGTGTTAGTGTTAGTGTTAGGGTTAGTGTTAGTTTTAGTGTTAGTGTTAGTGTTAGTGTTAGGGCTAGGGTTAGGGTTAGGGTTATTGTTAGTGTTAGTGTTAGTGTTACGGCTAGGGTTAGGGTTAGTGTTAGTGTTAGGGTTAGTGTTAGGGTTAGTGTTAGGGTTAGTGTTAGGGTTAGTGTTAGGGTTAGTGTTAGTGTTAGTGTTAGGGTTAGGGTTAGTGTTAGGGTTAGTGTTAGTGTTAGTGTTAGGGTTAGTGTTAGTGTTAGGGTTAGTGTTAGTGTTAGTGTTAGGGTTAGTGTTAGTGTTAGTGTTAGTGTTAGTGTTAGTGTTAGTGTTAGTGTTAGGGTTAGTGTTAGGGTTAGTGTTAGGGTTAGTGTTAGTGTTAGGGTTAGGGTTAGTGTTAGTGTTAGTGTTAGTGTTAGGGTTAGGGTTAGTGTTAGGGTTAGTGTTAGTGTTAGTGTTAGTGTTAGTGTTAGTGTTAGGGTTAGGGTCAGTGTTAGTGTTAGTGTTAGTGTTAGTGTTAGGGTTAGGGTTAGTGTTAGTGTTAGTGTTAGGGTTAGGGTTAGTGTTAGTGTTAGTGTTAGTGTTAGTGTTAGTGTTAGTGTTAGGGTTAGTGTTAGGGTTAGTGTTAGTGTTAGTGTTAGTGTTAGGGTTAGGGTTAGTGTTAGTGTTAGTGTTAGTGTTAGTGTTAGTGTTAGTGTTAGTGTTAGGCTAGGGTTAGTGTTAGTGTTAGTGTTACGGCTAGGGTTAGGGTTAGTGTTAGTGTTAATGTTAGTGTTAGTGTTAGTGTTAGGGCTAGGGTTAGTGTTAGGGCTAGGGTTAGGGTTAGTGTTAGTGTTAGGGTTAGTGTTAGGGTTAGTGTTAGTGTTAGTGATGAAGCCTGCGTAATTTCAGCCTGGAAGACCTAACTCCATCCTACATCAAGGCCACCATGGAAGGACCCCTCTCCCCAGCGCCATCATCGCACTCAAGCGGGCGTGGCCTGGGCGTGGCCTGTCCGTCTGTGAGAGTCAGATCCCTCACTTCACCCTGGACTCTCCCAGGTTTCTGCGCTTATCCCAAAGAGATTATGCAGCTTTTCCTGGCCAAAGAAGTAGGGTGAAAGGTCAGGGGGCGTCTGAACCATGGCCCCCGCTCCTCATCCCCAATCAACGCTCCCAGTGACTCCTCCCTGCTCCCAATCAGCACCAGGCGGTCGCATTTAAGCCCTCAGGCAGATGGCTCGGCCGCTCAAACCGTACTGCGACCCACCGCCTCCCCAGCTCCTCCTCTACATTCCCCTCATCCTCTACCTCCTCTTCACATCTACCACCACCAGGCTCCAGGCTCCGGGGGGAGACATCTAATACAAATAGATCATGGAGGGCCCATGATTGCAACGTCTTCCGCCGGGGTCTGAGCGCCAAATAACTCACGAATAAAGCTTGCTAAACAGACCATTCTCGTGGTCTCTTTGTCTCTCCAGGGTGAATTAGTGTTAGGGTTAGAGTTAGTGTTAGTGTTAGGGTTAGTGTTAGTGTTAGGGTTAGGGTTAGTGTTAGGGTTAGGGTTAGGGTTAGTGTTAGGGTTAGGGTTAGGGTTAGGGTTAGTGTTAGGGTTAGGGTTAGTGTTAGGGTTAGGGTTAGGGTTAGTGTTAGTGTTAGGGTTAGGGTTAGGGTTAGTGTTAGGGTTAGTGTTAGGGTTAGTGTTAGGGTTAGGGCTAGTGTTAGTGTTAGGGTTAGGGTTAGGGTTAGGGTTAGTGTTAGTGTAAGTGTAAGTGTTAGTGTTAGTGTTAGGGTTAGTGTTAGTGTTAGGGTTAGTGTTAGGGTTAGTTTTCGGGTTAGTGTTAGGGTTAGTGTTAGTGTTAGGGTTAGTGTTAGGGTTAGTGTTAGGGTTAGTGTTAGTGTTAGGGTTAGGGTTAGGGTTAGTGTTAGTGTTAGTGTTAGGGTTAGGGTTAGGGTTAGTGTTAGGGTTAGTGTTAGTGTTAGGGTTAGTGTTCGGGTTAGTGTTAGGGTTAGTGTTAGGGTTAGTGTTAGTGTTAGTGTTAGGGTTAGGGTTAGGGTTAGGGTTAGGGTTAGTGTTAGGGTTAGTGTTAGTGTTAGGGTTAGTGTTCGGGTTAGTGTTAGGGTTAGTGTTAGGGTTAGTGTTAGTGTTAGTGTTAGGGTTAGGGTTAGGGTTAGGGTTAGGGTTAGGGTTAGTGTTAGTGTTAGTGTTAGTGTTAGGGTTAGTGTTAGTGTTAGGGTTAGTGTTAGGGTTAGTGTTCGGGTTAGTGTTAGGGTTAGTGTTAGTGTTAGGGTTAGTGTTAGGGTTAGTGTTAGGGTTAGTGTTAGTGTTAGTGTTAGGGTTAGTGTTAGTGTTAGGGTTAGGGTTAGTGTTAGGGTTAGTGTTAGTGTTAGGGTTAGGGTTAGTGTTAGTGTTAGGGTTAGGGTTAGGGTTAGTGTTAGTGTTAGTGTTAGTGTTAGTGTTAGTGTTAGTGTTAGTGTTAGGGTTAGGGTTAGTGTTAGTGTTAGGGTTAGTGTTAGGGTTAGTGTTCGGGTTAGTGTTAGGGTTAGTGTTAGTGTTAGGGTTAGTGTTAGGGTTAGTGTTAGGGTTAGGGTTAGGGTTAGGGTTAGTGTTAGTGTTAGGGTTATTGTTAGGGTTAGTGTTAGGGTTAGGGTTAGGGTTAGTGTTAGTGTTAGTGTTAGTGTTAGTGTTAGGGTTAGGGTTAGTGTTAGTGTTAGTGTTAGTGTTAGGGTTAGGGTTAGTGTTAGTGTTAGTGTTAGTGTTAGGGTTAGTGTTAGTGTTAGTGTTAGGGTTAGTGTTAGTTTTAGTGTTAGTGTTAGTGTTAGTGTTAGGGCTAGGGTTAGGGTTAGGGTTATTGTTAGTGTTAGTGTTAGTGTTACGGCTAGGGTTAGGGTTAGTGTTAGTGTTAGGGTTAGTGTTAGGGTTAGTGTTAGGGTTAGTGTTAGGGTTAGTGTTAGGGTTAGTGTTAGTGTTAGTGTTAGGGTTAGGGTTAGTGTTAGGGTTAGTGTTAGTGTTAGTGTTAGGGTTAGTGTTAGTGTTAGGGTTAGTGTTAGTGTTAGTGTTAGGGTTAGTGTTAGTGTTAGTGTTAGTTTTAGTGTTAGTGTTAGTGTTAGTGTTAGGGTTAGTGTTAGGGTTAGTGTTAGGGTTAGTGTTAGTGTTAGGGTTAGGGTTAGTGTTAGTGTTAGTGTTAGTGTTAGGGTTAGGGTTAGTGTTAGGGTTAGTGTTAGTGTTAGTGTTAGTGTTAGTGTTAGTGTTAGGGTTAGGGTCAGTGTTAGTGTTAGGGTTAGTGTTAGGGCTAGGGTTAGGGTTAGTGTTAGTGTTAGGGTTAGTGTTAGGGTTAGTGTTAGTGTTAGTGATGAAGCCTGCGTAATTTCAGCCTAGAAGACCTAACTCCATCCTACATCAAGGCCACCATGGAAGGACCCCTCTCCCCAGCGCCCTCATCGCACTCAAGCGGGCGTGGCCTGGGCGTGGCCTGTCCGTCTGTGAGAGTCAGATCCCTCACTTCACCCTGGACTCTCCCAGGTTTCTGCGCTTATCCCAAAGAGATTATGCAGCTTTTCCTGGCCAAAGAAGTAGGGTGAAAGGTCAGGGGGCGTCTGAACCATGGCCCCCGCTCCTCATCCCCAATCAACGCTCCCAGTGACTCCTCCCTGCTCCCAATCAGCACCAGGCGGTCGCATTTAAGCCCTCAGGCAGATGGCTCGGCCGCTCAAACCGTACTGCGACCCACCGCCTCCCCAGCTCCTCCTCTACATTCCCCTCATCCTCTACCTCCTCTTCACATCTACCACCACCAGGCTCCAGGCTCCGGGGGGAGACATCTAATACAAATAGATCATGGAGGGCCCATGATTGCAACGTCTTCCGCCGGGGTCTGAGCGCCAAATAACTCACGAATAAAGCTTGCTAAACAGACCATTCTCGTGGTCTCTTTGTCTCTCCAGGGTGAATTAGTGTTAGGGTTAGAGTTAGTGTTAGTGTTAGGGTTAGTGTTAGTGTTAGGGTTAGGGTTAGTGTTAGGGTTAGGGTTAGGGTTAGTGTTAGGGTTAGGGTTAGGGTTAGGGTTAGTGTTAGGGTTAGGGTTAGTGTTAGGGTTAGGGTTAGGGTTAGTGTTAGTGTTAGGGTTAGGGTTAGGGTTAGTGTTAGGGTTAGTGTTAGGGTTAGTGTTAGGGTTAGGGCTAGTGTTAGTGTTAGGGTTAGGGTTAGGGTTAGGGTTAGTGTTAGTGTAAGTGTAAGTGTTAGTGTTAGTGTTAGGGTTAGTGTTAGTGTTAGGGTTAGTGTTAGGGTTAGTTTTCGGGTTAGTGTTAGGGTTAGTGTTAGTGTTAGGGTTAGTGTTAGGGTTAGTGTTAGGGTTAGTGTTAGTGTTAGGGTTAGGGTTAGGGTTAGTGTTAGTGTTAGTGTTAGGGTTAGGGTTAGGGTTAGTGTTAGGGTTAGTGTTAGTGTTAGGGTTAGTGTTCGGGTTAGTGTTAGGGTTAGTGTTAGGGTTAGTGTTAGTGTTAGTGTTAGGGTTAGGGTTAGGGTTAGGGTTAGGGTTAGTGTTAGGGTTAGTGTTAGTGTTAGGGTTAGTGTTCGGGTTAGTGTTAGGGTTAGTGTTAGGGTTAGTGTTAGTGTTAGTGTTAGGGTTAGGGTTAGGGTTAGGGTTAGGGTTAGGGTTAGTGTTAGTGTTAGTGTTAGTGTTAGGGTTAGTGTTAGTGTTAGGGTTAGTGTTAGGGTTAGTGTTCGGGTTAGTGTTAGGGTTAGTGTTAGTGTTAGGGTTAGTGTTAGGGTTAGTGTTAGGGTTAGTGTTAGTGTTAGTGTTAGGGTTAGTGTTAGTGTTAGGGTTAGGGTTAGTGTTAGGGTTAGTGTTAGTGTTAGGGTTAGGGTTAGTGTTAGTGTTAGGGTTAGGGTTAGGGTTAGTGTTAGTGTTAGTGTTAGTGTTAGTGTTAGTGTTAGTGTTAGTGTTAGGGTTAGGGTTAGTGTTAGTGTTAGGGTTAGTGTTAGGGTTAGTGTTCGGGTTAGTGTTAGGGTTAGTGTTAGTGTTAGGGTTAGTGTTAGGGTTAGTGTTAGGGTTAGGGTTAGGGTTAGGGTTAGTGTTAGTGTTAGGGTTATTGTTAGGGTTAGTGTTAGGGTTAGGGTTAGGGTTAGTGTTAGTGTTAGTGTTAGTGTTAGTGTTAGGGTTAGGGTTAGTGTTAGTGTTAGTGTTAGTGTTAGGGTTAGGGTTAGTGTTAGTGTTAGTGTTAGTGTTAGGGTTAGTGTTAGTGTTAGTGTTAGGGTTAGTGTTAGTTTTAGTGTTAGTGTTAGTGTTAGTGTTAGGGCTAGGGTTAGGGTTAGGGTTATTGTTAGTGTTAGTGTTAGTGTTACGGCTAGGGTTAGGGTTAGTGTTAGTGTTAGGGTTAGTGTTAGGGTTAGTGTTAGGGTTAGTGTTAGGGTTAGTGTTAGGGTTAGTGTTAGTGTTAGTGTTAGGGTTAGGGTTAGTGTTAGGGTTAGTGTTAGTGTTAGTGTTAGGGTTAGTGTTAGTGTTAGGGTTAGTGTTAGTGTTAGTGTTAGGGTTAGTGTTAGTGTTAGTGTTAGTTTTAGTGTTAGTGTTAGTGTTAGTGTTAGGGTTAGTGTTAGGGTTAGTGTTAGGGTTAGTGTTAGTGTTAGGGTTAGGGTTAGTGTTAGTGTTAGTGTTAGTGTTAGGGTTAGGGTTAGTGTTAGGGTTAGTGTTAGTGTTAGTGTTAGTGTTAGTGTTAGTGTTAGGGTTAGGGTCAGTGTTAGTGTTAGTGTTAGTGTTAGTGTTAGGGTTAGGGTTAGTGTTAGTGTTAGTGTTAGGGTTAGGGTTAGTGTTAGTGTTAGTGTTAGTGTTAGTGTTAGTGTTAGTGTTAGGGTTAGTGTTAGGGTTAGTGTTAGTGTTAGTGTTAGTGTTAGGGTTAGGGTTAGTGTTAGTGTTAGTGTTAGTGTTAGTGTTAGTGTTAGGCTAGGGTTAGTGTTAGTGTTAGTGTTACGGCTAGGGTTAGGGTTAGTGTTAGTGTTAATGTTAGTGTTAGTGTTAGTGTTAGGGCTAGGGTTAGTGTTAGGGCTAGGGTTAGTGTTAGGGCTAGGGTTAGGGTTAGTGTTAGTGTTAGGGTTAGTGTTAGGGTTAGTGTTAGTGTTAGTGATGAAGCCTGCGTAATTTCAGCCTAGAAGACCTAACTCCATCCTACATCAAGGCCACCATGGAAGGACCCCTCTCCCCAGCGCCCTCATCGCACTCAAGCGGGCGTGGCCTGGGCGTGGCCTGTCCGTCTGTGAGAGTCAGATCCCTCACTTCACCCTGGACTCTCCCAGGTTTCTGCGCTTATCCCAAAGAGATTATGCAGCTTTTCCTGGCCAAAGAAGTAGGGTGAAAGGTCAGGGGGCGTCTGAACCATGGCCCCCGCTCCTCATCCCCAATCAACGCTCCCAGTGACTCCTCCCTGCTCCCAATCAGCACCAGGCGGTCGCATTTAAGCCCTCAGGCAGATGGCTCGGCCGCTCAAACCGTACTGCGACCCACCGCCTCCCCAGCTCCTCCTCTACATTCCCCTCATCCTCTACCTCCTCTTCACATCTACCACCACCAGGCTCCAGGCTCCGGGGGGAGACATCTAATACAAATAGATCATGGAGGGCCCATGATTGCAACGTCTTCCGCCGGGGTCTGAGCGCCAAATAACTCACGAATAAAGCTTGCTAAACAGACCATTCTCGTGGTCTCTTTGTCTCTCCAGGGTGAATTAGTGTTAGGGTTAGAGTTAGTGTTAGTGTTAGGGTTAGTGTTAGTGTTAGGGTTAGGGTTAGTGTTAGGGTTAGGGTTAGGGTTAGTGTTAGGGTTAGGGTTAGGGTTAGGGTTAGTGTTAGGGTTAGGGTTAGTGTTAGGGTTAGGGTTAGTGTTAGTGTTAGGGTTAGGGTTAGGGTTAGTGTTAGGGTTAGTGTTAGGGTTAGTGTTAGGGTTAGGGTTAGTGTTAGTGTTAGGGTTAGGGTTAGGGTTAGGGTTAGTGTTAGTGTAAGTGTAAGTGTTAGTGTTAGTGTTAGGGTTAGTGTTAGTGTTAGGGTTAGTGTTAGGGTTAGTTTTCGGGTTAGTGTTAGGGTTAGTGTTAGTGTTAGGGTTAGTGTTAGGGTTAGTGTTAGGGTTAGTGTTAGTGTTAGGGTTAGGGTTAGGGTTAGGGTTAGTGTTAGTGTTAGTGTTAGTCTTAATGTTAGGGTTAGTGTTAGGGTTAGTGTTAGTGTTAGGGTTAGGGTTAGGGTTAGTGTTAGTGTTAGTGTTAGTGTTAGGGTTAGGGTTAGTGTTAGTGTTAGTGTTAGTGTTAGTGTTAGTGTTAGTGTTAGGGTTAGTGTTAGGGTTAGTGTTAGTGTTAGTGTTAGGGTTAGTGTTAGTGTTAGGGTTAGTGTTAGGGTTAGTGTTCGGGTTAGTGTTAGGGTTAGTGTTAGTGTTAGGGTTAGTGTTAGGGTTAGTGTTAGGGTTAGTGTTAGGGTTAGGGTTAGGGTTAGTGTTAGTGTTAGTGTTAGGGTTAGTGTTAGTGTTAGGGTTAGTGTTAGGGTTAGGGTTAGTGTTAGTGTTAGTGTTAGGGTTAGGGTTAGGGTTATTGTTAGTGTTAGGGTTAGGGTTAGTGTTAGGGTTATTGTTAGTGTTAGGGTTAGGGTTAGTGTTAGTGTTAGTGTTAGGGCTAGGGTTAGGGTTAGGGTTAGTGTTAAGGTTAGTGTTAATGTTAGTGTTAGTGTTAGGGCTAGGGTTAGTGTTAGTGTTAGTGTTAGGGTTAGTGTTAGTGTTAGTGTTAGTGTTATTTTTAGGGCTAGGGTTAGTGTTAGTGTTAGTGTTAGGGCTATGGTTAGGGTTAGTGTTAATGTTAGTGTTAGTGTTAGGGCTAGGGTTAGTGTTAATGTTAGTGTTAGTGTTAGTGTTAGGGCTAGGGTTAGGGTTAGTGTTAGTGTTAGTGTTAATGTTAGTGTTAGTGTTAGGGCTAGGGTTAGTGTTAGTGTTAGGGTTAGTGTTAGTGTTAGGGCTAGGGTTAGTGTTAGTGTTAGGGTTAGTGTTAATGTTAGGGTTAGTGTTAGGGTTAGTGTTAGTGTTAGGGTTAGTGTTCGGGTTAGTGTTAGGGTTAGTGTAAGTGTTAGGGTTAGTGTTAGGGTTAGTGTTAGGGTTAGGGTTAGTGTTAGTGTTAGGGTTAGGGTTAGGGTTAGGGTTAGGGTCAGTGTTAGTGTTAGTGTTAGTGTTAGGGTTAGTGTTAGTGTTAGGGTTAGTGTTAGGGTTAGTGTTCGGGTTAGTGTTAGGTTTAGTGTTAGTGTTAGTGTTAGTGTTAGGGTTAGGGTTAGTGTTAGTGTTAGGGTTAGGGTTAGGGTTAGGGTTAGTGTTAGTGTTAGTGTTAGTGTTAGTGTTAGTGTTAGTGTTAGTGTTAGTGTTAGGGTTAGTGTTAGTGTTAGGGTTAGTGTTAGGGTTAGTGTTCGGGTTAGTGTTAGGGTTAGTGTTAGTGTTAGTGTTAGGGTTAGTGTTAGGGTTAGTGTTAGGGTTAGTGTTAGTGTTAGGGTTAGTGTTAGTGTTAGTGTTAGTGTTAGTGTTAGGGTTAGTGTTAGGGTTAGTGTTAGTGTTAGGGTTAGGGTTAGGGTTAGTGTTAGTGTTAGTGTTAGTGTTAGGGTTAGTGTTAGTGTTAGTGTTAGGGTTAGTGTTAGGGTTAGTGTTAGTGTTAGTGTTAGTGTTAGGGTTAGTGTTAGTGTTAGTGTTAGTCTTAATGTTAAGGTTAGTGTTAGGGTTAGTGTTAGTGTTAGTGTTAGGGTTAGGGTTAGTGTTAGTGTTAGGGTTAGGGTTAGGGTTAGTGTTAGTGTTAGTGTTAGTGTTAGTGTTAGTGTTAGGGTTAGGGTTACTGTTAGTGTTAGTGTTAGTGTTAGGGTTAGTGTTAGGGTTAGTGTTAGTGTTAGTGTTAGTGTTAGGGTTAGTGTTAGTGTTAGGGTTAGTGTTAGGGTTAGTGTTCGGGTTAGTGTTAGGGTTAGTGTTAGTGTTAGGGTTAGTGTTAGGGTTAGTGTTAGGGTTAGTGTTAGGGTTAGGGTTAGGGTTAGTGTTAGTGTTAGTGTTAGTGTTAGGGTTAGTGTTAGGGTTAGTGTTAGGGTTAGGGTTAGGGTTAGGGTTAGGGTTAGTGTTAGTGTTAGTGTTAGTGTTAGTGTTAGGGTTAGGGTTAGGGTTAGGGTTAGGGTTAGGGTTATTGTTAGTGTTAGGGTTAGGGTTAGTGTTAGGGTTATTGTTAGTGTTAGGGTTAGGGTTAGGGTTAGTGTTAGTGTTAGTGTTAGTGTTAGTGTTAGTGTTAGTGTTAGGGCTAGGGTTAGGGTTAGGGTTAGGGTTAGTGTTAAGGTTAGTGTTAATGTTAGTGTTAGTGTTAGTGTTAGTGTTAGGGCTAGGGTTAGTGTTAGTGTTAGTGTTAGTGTTAGTGTTAGTGTTAGGGTTAGTGTTAGTGTTAGTGTTAGTGTTATTTTTAGGGCTAGGGTTAGTGTTAGTGTTAGTGTTAGGGCTATGGTTAGGGTTAGTGTTAATGTTAGTGTTAGTGTTAGGGCTAGGGTTAGTGTTAATGTTAGTGTTAGTGTTAGTGTTAGTGTTAGTGTTAGGGCTAGGGTTAGGGTTAGTTTTAGTGTTAGTGTTAATGTTAGTGTTAGTGTTAGGGCTAGGGTTAGTGTTAGTGTTAGGGTTAGGGTTAGTGTTAGTGTTAGTGTTAGGGTTAGTGTTAGGGTTAGTGTTAGGGTTAGTGTTCGGGTTAGTGTTAGGGTTAGTGTTAGTGTTAGGGTTAGTGTTAGGGTTAGTGTTAGTGTTAGGGTTAGGGTTAGGGTTAGTGTTAGTGTTAGGGTTAGGGTTAGGGTTAGGGTTAGTGTTAGTGTTAGTGTTAGGGTTAGTGTTAGTGTTAGGGTTAGTGTTAGGGTTAGTGTTCGGGTTAGTGTTATGGTTAGTGTTAGTGTTAGTGTTAGGGTAAGGGTTAGTGTTAGTGTTAGGGTTAGGGTTAGGGTTAGGGTTAGTGTTAGTGTTAGTGTTAGTGTTAGTGTTAGTGTTAGGGTTAGTGTTAGTGTTAGTGTTAGGGTTAGTGTTAGGGTTAGTGTTCGGGTTAGTGTTAGGGTTAGTGTTAGTGTTAGGGTTAGTGTTAGGGTTAGTGTTAGTGTTAGTGTTAGGGTTAGTGTTAGTGTTAGGGTTAGTGTTAGGGTTAGTGTTAGGGTTAGGGTTAGTGTTAGTGTTAGGGTTAGGGTTAGGGTTAGTGTTAGTGTTAGTGTTAGTGTTAGTGTTAGGGTTAGTGTTAGTGTTAGGGTTAGTGTTAGGGTTAGTTTTCGGGTTAGTGTTAGGGTTAGTGTTAGTGTTAGGGTTAGTGTTAGGGTTAGTGTTAGGGTTAGTGTTAGTGTTAGTGTTAGGGTTAGGGTTAGTGTTAGTGTTAGTGTTAGGGTTAGGGTTAGGGTTAGTGTTAGTGTTAGTGTTAGTGTTAGGGTTAGGGTTAGTGTTAGTGTTAGTGTTAGTGTTAGGGTTAGGGTTAGGGTAAGTGTTAGTGTTAGTGTTAATGTTAGTGTTAGTGTTAGGGCTAGGGTTAGTGTTAGTGTTAGTGTTAGGGTTAGTGTTAGTGT
The DNA here is from genome assembly GCF_026437365.1 of Eucyclogobius newberryi. NCBI lineage: Eukaryota > Metazoa > Chordata > Actinopteri > Gobiiformes > Gobiidae > Eucyclogobius > Eucyclogobius newberryi. The sequence continues at coordinate 2,438,761 of NW_027315724.1, forward strand.
TAGTGTTAGGGTTAGTGTTAGGGTTAGTGTTAGTGTTAGGGTTAGTGTTCGGGTTAGTGTTAGGGTTAGTGTTAGGGTTAGTGTTAGTGTTAGTGTTAGGGTTAGGGTTAGGGTTAGGGTTAGTGTTAGTGTTAGTGTTAGTGTTAGGGTTAGTGTTAGTGTTAGGGTTAGTGTTAGGGTTAGTGTTCGGGTTAGTGTTAGGGTTAGTGTTAGTGTTAGGGTTAGTGTTAGGGTTAGTGTTAGGGTTAGTGTTAGGGTTAGTGTTAGGGTTAGTGTTAGTGTTAGGGTTAGGGTTAGTGTTAGGGTTAGTGTTAGTGTTAGGGTTAGGGTTAGTGTTAGTGTTAGGGTTAGGGTTAGGGTTAGTGTTAGTGTTAGTGTTAGTGTTAGTGTTAGTGTTAGTGTTAGTGTTAGGGTTAGGGTTAGTGTTAGTGTTAGGGTTAGTGTTAGGGTTAGTGTTCGGGTTAGTGTTAGGGTTAGTGTTAGTGTTAGGGTTAGTGTTAGGGTTAGTGTTAGGGTTAGGGTTAGGGTTAGGGTTAGGGTTAGTGTTAGTGTTAGGGTTATTGTTAGGGTTAGTGTTAGGGTTAGGGTTAGGGTTAGTGTTAGTGTTAGTGTTAGTGTTAGTGTTAGGGTTAGGGTTAGTGTTAGTGTTAGTGTTAGTGTTAGGGTTAGGGTTAGTGTTAGTGTTAGTGTTAGGGTTAGTGTTAGTTTTAGTGTTAGTGTTAGTGTTAGTGTTAGGGCTAGGGTTAGGGTTAGGGTTATTGTTAGTGTTAGTGTTAGTGTTACGGCTAGGGTTAGGGTTAGTGTTAGTGTTAGGGTTAGTGTTAGGGTTAGTGTTAGGGTTAGTGTTAGGGTTAGTGTTAGGGTTAGTGTTAGTGTTAGTGTTAGGGTTAGGGTTAGTGTTAGGGTTAGTGTTAGTGTTAGTGTTAGGGTTAGTGTTAGTGTTAGGGTTAGTGTTAGTGTTAGTGTTAGGGTTAGTGTTAGTGTTAGTGTTAGTGTTAGTTTTAGTGTTAGTGTTAGTGTTAGTGTTAGGGTTAGTGTTAGGGTTAGTGTTAGGGTTAGTGTTAGTGTTAGGGTTAGGGTTAGTGTTAGTGTTAGTGTTAGTGTTAGGGTTAGTGTTAGGGTTAGTGTTAGTGTTAGTGTTAGTGTTAGTGTTAGTGTTAGTGTTAGGGTTAGGGTCAGTGTTAGTGTTAGTGTTAGTATTAGTGTTAGGGTTAGGGTTAGTGTTAGTGTTAGTGTTAGGGTTAGGGTTAGTGTTAGTGTTAGTGTTAGTGTTAGTGTTAGTGTTAGTGTTAGTGTTAGGGTTAGTGTTAGGGTTAGTGTTAGTGTTAGTGTTAGTGTTAGGGTTAGGGTTAGTGTTAGTGTTAGTGTTAGTGTTAGTGTTAGTGTTAGTGTTAGTGTTAGGCTAGGGTTAGTGTTAGTGTTAGTGTTACGGCTAGGGTTAGGGTTAGTGTTAGTGTTAATGTTAGTGTTAGTGTTAGTGTTAGGGCTAGGGTTAGTGTTAGGGCTAGGGTTAGGGTTAGTGTTAGTGTTAGGGTTAGTGTTAGGGTTAGTGTTAGTGTTAGTGATGAAGCCTGCGTAATTTCAGCCTGGAAGACCTAACTCCATCCTACATCAAGGCCACCATGGAAGGACCCCTCTCCCCAGCGCCATCATCGCACTCAAGCGGGCGTGGCCTGGGCGTGGCCTGTCCGTCTGTGAGAGTCAGATCCCTCACTTCACCCTGGACTCTCCCAGGTTTCTGCGCTTATCCCAAAGAGATTATGCAGCTTTTCCTGGCCAAAGAAGTAGGGTGAAAGGTCAGGGGGCGTCTGAACCATGGCCCCCGCTCCTCATCCCCAATCAACGCTCCCAGTGACTCCTCCCTGCTCCCAATCAGCACCAGGCGGTCGCATTTAAGCCCTCAGGCAGATGGCTCGGCCGCTCAAACCGTACTGCGACCCACCGCCTCCCCAGCTCCTCCTCTACATTCCCCTCATCCTCTACCTCCTCTTCACATCTACCACCACCAGGCTCCAGGCTCCGGGGGGAGACATCTAATACAAATAGATCATGGAGGGCCCATGATTGCAACGTCTTCCGCCGGGGTCTGAGCGCCAAATAACTCACGAATAAAGCTTGCTAAACAGACCATTCTCGTGGTCTCTTTGTCTCTCCAGGGTGAATTAGTGTTAGGGTTAGAGTTAGTGTTAGTGTTAGGGTTAGTGTTAGTGTTAGGGTTAGGGTTAGTGTTAGGGTTAGGGTTAGGGTTAGTGTTAGGGTTAGGGTTAGGGTTAGGGTTAGTGTTAGGGTTAGGGTTAGTGTTAGGGTTAGGGTTAGGGTTAGTGTTAGTGTTAGGGTTAGGGTTAGTGTTAGGGTTAGTGTTAGGGTTAGTGTTAGGGTTAGGGTTAGTGTTAGTGTTAGGGTTAGGGTTAGGGTTAGGGTTAGGGTTAGTGTTAGTGTAAGTGTAAGTGTTAGTGTTAGTGTTAGGGTTAGTGTTAGTGTTAGGGTTAGTGTTAGGGTTAGTTTTCGGGTTAGTGTTAGGGTTAGTGTTAGTGTTAGGGTTAGTGTTAGGGTTAGTGTTAGGGTTAGTGTTAGTGTTAGGGTTAGGGTTAGGGTTAGTGTTAGTGTTAGTGTTAGGGTTAGGGTTAGGGTTAGTGTTAGGGTTAGTGTTAGTGTTAGGGTTAGTGTTCGGGTTAGTGTTAGGGTTAGTGTTAGGGTTAGTGTTAGTGTTAGTGTTAGGGTTAGGGTTAGGGTTAGGGTTAGGGTTAGTGTTAGGGTTAGTGTTAGTGTTAGTGTTAGGGTTAGTGTTCGGGTTAGTGTTAGGGTTAGTGTTAGGGTTAGTGTTAGTGTTAGTGTTAGGGTTAGGGTTAGGGTTAGGGTTAGGGTTAGGGTTAGTGTTAGTGTTAGTGTTAGGGTTAGTGTTAGTGTTAGGGTTAGTGTTAGGGTTAGTGTTCGGGTTAGTGTTAGGGTTAGTGTTAGTGTTATGGTTAGTGTTAGGGTTAGTGTTAGGGTTAGTGTTAGTGTTAGTGTTAGGGTTAGTGTTAGTGTTAGGGTTAGGGTTAGTGTTAGGGTTAGTGTTAGTGTTAGGGTTAGGGTTAGTGTTAGTGTTAGGGTTAGGGTTAGGGTTAGTGTTAGTGTTAGTGTTAGTGTTAGTGTTAGTGTTAGTGTTAGTGTTAGTGTTAGTGTTAGGGTTAGGGTTAGTGTTAGTGTTAGGGTTAGTGTTAGGGTTAGTGTTCGGGTTAGTGTTAGGGTTAGTGTTAGTGTTAGGGTTAGTGTTAGGGTTAGTGTTAGGGTTAGGGTTAGGGTTAGGGTTAGTGTTAGTGTTAGGGTTATTGTTAGGGTTAGTGTTAGGGTTAGGGTTAGGGTTAGTGTTAGTGTTAGTGTTAGTGTTAGTGTTAGGGTTAGGGTTAGTGTTAGTGTTAGTGTTAGTGTTAGTGTTAGTGTTAGGGTTAGGGTTAGTGTTAGTGTTAGTGTTAGTGTTAGGGTTAGTGTTAGTGTCAGTGTTAGGGTTAGTGTTAGTTTTAGTGTTAGTGTTAGTGTTAGTGTTAGGGCTAGGGTTAGGGTTAGGGTTATTGTTAGTGTTAGTGTTAGTGTTACGGCTAGGGTTAGGGTTAGTGTTAGTGTTAGGGTTAGTGTTAGGGTTAGTGTTAGGGTTAGTGTTAGGGTTAGTGTTAGGGTTAGTGTTAGTGTTAGTGTTAGGGTTAGGGTTAGTGTTAGGGTTAGTGTTAGTGTTAGTGTTAGGGTTAGTGTTAGTGTTAGGGTTAGTGTTAGTGTTAGTGTTAGGGTTAGTGTTAGTGTTAGTGTTAGTGTTAGTTTTAGTGTTAGTGTTAGTGTTAGTGTTAGGGTTAGTGTTAGGGTTAGTGTTAGGGTTAGTGTTAGTGTTAGGGTTAGGGTTAGTGTTAGTGTTAGTGTTAGTGTTAGGGTTAGGGTTAGTGTTAGGGTTAGTGTTAGTGTTAGTGTTAGTGTTAGTGTTAGTGTTAGGGTTAGGGTCAGTGTTAGTGTTAGTGTTAGTGTTAGTGTTAGGGTTAGGGTTAGTGTTAGTGTTAGTGTTAGGGTTAGGGTTAGTGTTAGTGTTAGTGTTAGTGTTAGTGTTAGTGTTAGTGTTAGTGTTAGGGTTAGTGTTAGGGTTAGTGTTAGTGTTAGTGTTAGTGTTAGGGTTAGGGTTAGTGTTAGTGTTAGTGTTAGTGTTAGTGTTAGTGTTAGTGTTAGTGTTAGTGTTAGGCTAGGGTTAGTGTTAGTGTTAGTGTTACGGCTAGGGTTAGGGTTAGTGTTAGTGTTAATGTTAGTGTTAGTGTTAGTGTTAGGGCTAGGGTTAGTGTTAGGGCTAGGGTTAGGGTTAGTGTTAGTGTTAGGGTTAGTGTTAGGGTTAGTGTTAGTGTTAGTGATGAAGCCTGCGTAATTTCAGCCTGGAAGACCTAACTCCATCCTACATCAAGGCCACCATGGAAGGACCCCTCTCCCCAGCGCCCTCATCGCACTCAAGCGGGCGTGGCCTGGGCGTGGCCTGTCCGTCTGTGAGAGTCAGATCCCTCACTTCACCCTGGACTCTCCCAGGTTTCTGCGCTTATCCCAAAGAGATTATGCAGCTTTTCCTGGCCAAAGAAGTAGGGTGAAAGGTCAGGGGGCGTCTGAACCATGGCCCCCGCTCCTCATCCCCAATCAACGCTCCCAGTGACTCCTCCCTGCTCCCAATCAGCACCAGGCGGTCGCATTTAAGCCCTCAGGCAGATGGCTCGGCCGCTCAAACCGTACTGCGACCCACCGCCTCCCCAGCTCCTCCTCTACATTCCCCTCATCCTCTACCTCCTCTTCACATCTACCACCACCAGGCTCCAGGCTCCGGGGGGAGACATCTAATACAAATAGATCATGGAGGGCCCATGATTGCAACGTCTTCCGCCGGGGTCTGAGCGCCAAATAACTCACGAATAAAGCTTGCTAAACAGACCATTCTCGTGGTCTCTTTGTCTCTCCAGGGTGAATTAGTGTTAGGGTTAGAGTTAGTGTTAGTGTTAGGGTTAGTGTTAGTGTTAGGGTTAGGGTTAGTGTTAGGGTTAGGGTTAGGGTTAGTGTTAGGGTTAGGGTTAGGGTTAGGGTTAGTGTTAGGGTTAGTGTTAGGGTTAGGGTTAGGGTTAGTGTTAGTGTTAGGGTTAGGGTTAGGGTTAGTGTTAGGGTTAGTGTTAGGGTTAGTGTTAGGGTTAGGGTTAGTGTTAGTGTTAGGGTTAGGGTTAGGGTTAGGGTTAGTGTTAGTGTAAGTGTAAGTGTAAGTGTTAGTGTTAGTGTTAGGGTTAGTGTTAGTGTTAGGGTTAGTGTTAGGGTTAGTTTTCGGGTTAGTGTTAGGGTTAGTGTTAGTGTTAGGGTTAGTGTTAGGGTTAGTGTTAGGGTTAGTGTTAGTGTTAGGGTTAGGGTTAGGGTTAGTGTTAGTGTTAGTGTTAGGGTTAGGGTTAGTGTTAGTGTTAGTGTTAGGGTTACGGTTAGGGTTAGTGTTAGTGTTAGTGTTAATGTTAGTGTTAGTGTTAGGGCTAGGGTTAGTGTTAGTGTTAGGGTCAGTGTTAGTGTTAGTGTTAGGGTTAGTGTTAGTGTTAGTGTTAGTGTTAGGGTTAGTGTTCGGGTTAGTGTTAGGGTTAGTGTTAGGGTTAGTGTTAGTTGTAGGGTTAGGGTTAGGGTTAGTGTTAGTGTTAGTGTTAGGGTTAGGGTTAGGGTTAGTGTTAATGTTAGTGTTAGGGTTAGGGTTAGGGTTAGTGTTAGTGTTAGTGTTAGGGTTAGTGTTAGTGTTAGTGTTAGTGTTAGTGTTAGGGTTAGTGTTAGGGTTAGTGTTAGTGTTAGTGTTAGTGTTACGGCTAGGGTTAGGGTTAGTGTTAGTGTTAATGTTAGTGTTAGTGTTAGTGTTAGTGTTAGTGTTAGGGCTAGGGTTAGGGTTAGTGTTAGTGTTAGGGTTAGTGTTAGGGTTAGTGTTAGTGTTAGTGTTAGTGTTACGGCTAGGGTTAGGGTTAGTGTTAGTGTTAGTGTTAGTGTTAGTGTTAGTGTTAGTGTTAGTGTTAGTGTTAGGGCTAGGGTTAGGGTTAGGGTTAGTGTTAAGGTTAGTGTTAATGTTAGTGTTAGTGTTAGTGTTAGTGTTAGGGCTAGGGTTAGTGTTAGTGTTAGTGTTAGTGTTAGTGTTAGGGTTAGTGTTAGTGTTAGTGTTATTTTTAGGGCTAGGGTTAGTGTTAGTGTTAGTGTTAGGGCTAGGGTTAGGGTTAGTGTTAATGTTAGTGTTAGTGTTAGGGCTAGGGTTAGTGTTAATGTTAATGTTAGTGTTAGTGTTAGTGTTAGGGCTAGGGTTAGGGTTAGTGTTAGTGTTAATGTTAGTGTTAGTGTTAGGGCTAGGGTTAGTGTTAGTGTTAGTGTTAGTGTTAGTGTTAGTGTTAGGGTTAGGGTTAGTGTTAGTGTTAGTGTTAGTGTTAGTGTTAGGGTTAGTGTTAGGGTTAGTGTTTGTGTTAGTGTTAGTGTTAGGGTTAGGGTTAGGGTTAGGGTTAGTGTTAGGGTTAGTGTTAGTGTTAGTGTTAGGGTTAGGGTTAGGGTTAGTGTTAGTGTTAGTGTTAGTGTTAGTGTTAGTGTTAGTGTTAGTGTTAGTGTTAGGGTTAGGGTTAGGGTTAGGGTTAGGGTTAGGGTTAGGGTTAGTGTTAGTGTTAGTGTTAGTGTTAGGGTTAGGGTTAGGGTTAGTGTTAGGGTTAGTGTTAGGGTTAGTGTTAGTGTTAGTGTTAGTGTTAGGGTTAGGGTTAGTGTTAGTGTTAGTGTTAGGGTTAGGGTTAGGGTTAGGGTTAGGGTTAGGGTTAGGGTTAGTGTTAGTGTTAGGGTTAGTGTTAGGGTTAGGGTTAGGGTTAGGGTTAGGGTTAGTGTTAGTGTTAGTGTTAGTGTTAGTGTTAGTGTTAGTGTTAGGGTTAGTGTTAGTGTTAGTGTTAGTGTTAGTGTTAGTGTTAATGTTAGGGTTAGGGTTAGTGTTAGTGTTAGTGTTAGTGTTAGTGTTAGATTTAGGGTTAGGGTTAGTGTTAGTGTTAGTGTTAGGGTTAGTTTTAGTGTTAGTGTTAGTGTTAGGGTTAGTGTTAGGGTTAGTGTTAGTGTTAGTGTTAGTGTTAGTGTTACGGCTAGGGTTAGGGTTAGTGTTAGTGTTAATGTTAGTGTTAGTGTTAGTGTTAGGGTTAGGGTTAGGGTTAGTGTTAAGGTTAGTGTTAATGTTAGTGTTAGTGTTAGTGTTAGGGCTAGGGTTAGTGTTAGTGTTAGTGTTAGTGTTAGTGTTAGTGTTAGTGTTAGTGTTAGGGTTAGTGTTAGTGTTAGTGTTAGTGTTATTTTTAGGGCTAGGGTTAGTGTTAGTGTTAGTGTTAGGGCTAGGGTTAGGGTTAGTGTTAATGTTAGTGTTAGTGTTAGGGCTAGGGTTAGTGTTAATGTTAGTGTTAGTGTTAGTGTTAGGGCTAGGGTTAGGGTTAGTGTTAGTGTTAGTGTTAATGTTAGTGTTAGTGTTAGGGCTAGGGTTAGTGTTAGTGTTAGTGTTAGGGTTAGGGTTAGTGTTAGTGTTAGTGTTAGTGTTAGTGTTAGTGTTAGTGTTAGTGTTAGTGTTAGTGTTAGGGTTAGGGTTAGGGTTAGTGTTAGTGTTAGTGTTAGTGTTAGTGTTAGTGTTAGTGTTAGTGTTAGGGTTAGTGTTAGGGTTAGTGTTAGTGTTAGTGTTAGTGTTAGGGTTAGTGTTAGGGTTAGTGTTAGGGTTAGTGTTCGGGTTAGTGTTAGGGTTAGTGTTAGTGTTAGGGTTAGTGTTAGGGTTAGTGTTAGTGTTAGTGTTAGGGTTAGTGTTACTGTTAGTGTTAGGGTTAGTGTTAGGGTTAGTGTTAGTGTTAGTGTTAGTGTTAGGGTTAGTGTTAGTGTTAGTGTTAGTCTTAATGTTAGGGTTAGTGTTAGGGTTAGTGTTAGTGTTAGGGTTAGGGTTAGTGTTAGTGTTAGGGTTAGGGTTAGGGTTAGTGTTAGTGTTAGTGTTAGTGTTAGTGTTAGGGTTAGGGTTAGTGTTAGTGTTAGTGTTAGTGTTAGTGTTAGGGTTAGTGTTAGGGTTAGTGTTAGTGTTAGTGTTAGTGTTAGGGTTAGTGTTAGTGTTAGGGTTAGTGTTAGGGTTAGTGTTCGGGTTAGTGTTAGGGTTAGTGTTAGTGTTAGGGTTAGTGTTAGGGTTAGTGTTAGGGTTAGTGTTAGGGTTAGGGTTAGGGTTAGTGTTAGTGTTAGGGTTAGTGTTAGTGTTAGGGTTAGTGTTAGGGTTAGGGTTAGGGTTAGTGTTAGTGTTAGTGTTAGTGTTAGTGTTAGGGTTAGGGTTAGGGTTATTGTTAGTGTTAGGGTTAGGGTTATTGTTAGTGTTAGGGTTAGGGATAGTGTTAGTGTTAGTGTTAGTGTTAGGGCTAGGGTTAGGGTTAGGGTTAGTGTTAAGGTTAGTGTTAATGTTAGTGTTAGTGTTAGGGCTAGGGTTAGTGTTAGGGTTAGGGTTAGGGTTAGAGGGTTAGGGTTAGGGTTAGGGTTAGGGTTAGGGTTAGGGTTAGGGTTAGGGTTAGGGTTAGGGTTAGGGCTAGGGTTAGTGTTAATGTTAGTGTTAGTGTTAGTGTTAGGGCTAGGGTTAGGGTTAGTGTTAGTGTTAGTGTTAATGTTAGTGTTAGTGTTAGGGCTAGGGTTAGTGTTAGTGTTAGGGTTAGTGTTAGTGTTAGGGCTAGGGTTAGTGTTAGTGTTAGGGTTAGTGTTAATGTTAGGGTTAGTGTTAGGGTTAGTGTTAGTGTTAGGGTTAGTGTTCGGGTTAGTGTTAGGGTTAGTGTAAGTGTTAGGGTTAGTGTTAGGGTTAGTGTTAGGGTTAGGGTTAGTGTTAGTGTTAGGGTTAGGGTTAGGGTTAGGGTTAGTGTTAGTGTTAGTGTTAGTGTTAGGGTTAGTGTTAGTGTTAGGGTTAGTGTTAGGGTTAGTGTTCGGGTTAGTGTTAGGGTTAGTGTTAGTGTTAGTGTTAGGGTTAGGGTTAGTGTTAGTGTTAGGGTTAGGGTTAGGGTTAGGGTTAGTGTTAGTGTTAGTGTTAGTGTTAGTGTTAGTGTTAGTGGGTTAGGGTTAGGGTTAGGGTTAGGGTTAGGGTTAGGGTTAGGGTTAGGGTTAGGGTTAGGGTTAGGGTTAGGGTTAGTGTTAGTGTTAGGGTTAGGGTTAGGGTTAGTGTTAGTGTTAGTGTTAGTGTTAGTGTTAGTGTTAGGGTTAGGGTTAGTGTTAGTGTTAGTGTTAGTGTTAGTGTTAGGGTTAGTGTTAGGGTTAGTGTTAGTGTTAGTGTTAGTGTTAGGGTTAGTGTTAGTGTTAGGGTTAGTGTTAGGGTTAGTGTTCGGGTTAGTGTTAGGGTTAGTGTTAGTGTTAGGGTTAGTGTTAGGGTTAGTGTTAGGGTTAGTGTTAGGGTTAGGGTTAGGGTTAGTGTTAGTGTTAGTGTTAGGGTTAGTGTTAGGGTTAGTGTTAGGGTTAGGGTTAGGGTTATGGTTAGGGTTAGTGTTAGTGTTAGTGTTAGTGTTAGTGTTAGTGTTAGTGTTAGGGTTAGGGTTAGGGTTAGGGTTAGGGTTAGGGTTAGGGTTAGGGTTATTGTTAGTGTTAGGGTTAGGGTTAGTGTTAGGGTTATTGTTAGTGTTAGGGTTAGGGTTAGGGTTAGTGTTAGTGTTAGTGTTAGTGTTAGTGTTAGTGTTAGTGTTAGGGCTAGGGTTAGGGTTAGGGTTAGGGTTAGTGTTAAGGTTAGTGTTAATGTTAGTGTTAGTGTTAGTGTTAGGGCTAGGGTTAGTGTTAGTGTTAGTGTTAGTGTTAGTGTTAGTGTTAGTGTTAGTGTTAGGGTTAGTGTTAGTGTTAGTGTTAGTGTTAGTGTTATTTTTAGGGCTAGGGTTAGTGTTAGTGTTAGTGTTAGGGCTATGGTTAGGGTTAGTGTTAATGTTAGTGTTAGTGTTAGGGCTAGGGTTAGTGTTAATGTTAGTGTTAGTGTTAGTGTTAGTGTTAGGGCTAGGGTTAGGGTTAGTTTTAGTGTTAGTGTTAATGTTAGTGTTAGTGTTAGGGCTAGGGCTAGGGTTAGTGTTAGGGTTAGTGTTAGTGTTAGTGTTAGTGTTAGGGTTAGTGTTAGTGTTAGGGTTAGTGTTAGGGTTAGTGTTCGGGTTAGTGTTAGGGTTAGTGTTAGTGTTAGGGTTAGGGTTAGGGTTAGGGTTAGGGTTAGGGTTATTGTTAGTGTTAGGGTTAGGGTTAGTGTTAGGGTTATTGTTAGTGCTAGGGTTAGGGTTAGGGTTAGTGTTAGTGTTAGTGTTAGTGTTAGTGTTAGTGTTAGTGTTAGTGTTAGGGCTAGGGTTAGGGTTAGGGTTAGGGTTAGTGTTAAGGTTAGTGTTAATGTTAGTGTTAGTGTTAGTGTTAGGGCTAGGGTTAGTGTTAGTGTTAGTGTTAGTGTTAGTGTTAGTGTTAGTGTTAGGGTTAGTGTTAGTGTTAGTGTTAGTGTTAGTGTTATTTTTAGGGCTAGGGTTAGTGTTAGTGTTAGTGTTAGGGCTATGGTTAGGGTTAGTGTTAATGTTAGTGTTAGTGTTAGGGCTAGGGTTAGTGTTAATGTTAGTGTTAGTGTTAGTGTTAGTGTTAGTGTTAGGGCTAGGGTTAGGGTTAGTTTTAGTGTTAGTGTTAATGTTAGTGTTAGTGTTAGGGCTAGGGTTAGTGTTAGGGTTAGTGTTAGTGTTCGTGTTAGTGTTAGGGTTAGTGTTAGTGTTAGGGTTAGTGTTAGGGTTAGTGTTCGGGTTAGTGTTAGGGTTAGTGTTAGGGTTAGTGTTAGGGTTAGGGTTAGGGTTAGTGTTAGTGTTAGTGTTAGGGTTAGTGTTAGGGTTAGTGTTAGGGTTAGGGTTAGGGTTAGGGTTAGGGTTAGTGTTAGTGTTAGTGTTAGTGTTAGTGTTAGTGTTAGTGTTAGTGTTAGTGTTAGGGTTAGGGTTAGGGTTAGGGTTAGGGTTAGGGTTAGGGTTATTGTTAGTGTTAGGGTTAGGGTTACTGTTAGGGTTATTGTTAGTGCTAGGGTTAGGGTTAGGGTTAGTGTTAGTGTTAGTGTTAGTGTTAGGGCTAGGGTTAGGGTTAGGGTTAGGGTTAGTGTTAAGGTTAGTGTTAATGTTAGTGTTAGTGTTAGGGCTAGGGTTAGTGTTAGTGTTAGTGTTAGTGTTAGTGTTAGTGTTAGTGTTAGGGTTAGTGTTAGTGTTAGTGTTAGTGTTATTTTTAGGGCTAGGGTTAGTGTTAGTGTTAGTGTTAGGGCTATGGTTAGGGTTAGTGTTAATGTTAGTGTTAGTGTTAGGGCTAGGGTTAGTGTTAATGTTAGTGTTAGTGTTAGTGTTAGTGTTAGGGCTAGGGTTAGGGTTAGGGTTAGTTTTAGTGTTAGTGTTAATGTTAGTGTTAGTGTTAGGGCTAGGGTTAGTGTTAGTGTTAGGGTTAGTGTTAGTGTTAGTGTTAGGGTTAGTGTTAGGGTTAGTGTTAGTGTTAGGGTTAGTGTTCGGGTTAGTGTTAGGGTTAGTGTTAGTGTTAGGGTTAGTGTTAGGGTTAGTGTTAGTGTTAGGGTTAGGGTTAGGGTTAGTGTTAGTGTTAGGGTTAGGGTTAGGGTTAGGGTTAGGGTTAGTGTTAGTGTTAGTGTTAGGGTTAGTGTTAGTGTTAGGGTTAGTGTTAGGGTTAGTGTTCGGGTTAGTGTTATGGTTAGTGTTAGTGTTAGTGTTAGGGTTAGGGTTAGTGTTAGTGTTAGGGTTAGGGTTAGGGTTAGGGTTAGTGTTAGTGTTAGTGTTAGTGTTAGTGTTAGTGTTAGTGTTAGGGTTAGTGTTAGTGTTAGTGTTAGGGTTAGTGTTAGGGTTAGTGTTCGGGTTAGTGTTAGTGTTAGTGTTAGGGTTAGTGTTAGGGTTAGTGTTAGTGTTAGTGTTAGGGTTAGTGTTAGTGTTAGGGTTAGTGTTAGGGTTAGTGTTAGGGTTAGGGTTAGTGTTAGTGTTAGGGTTAGGGTTAGGGTTAGTGTTAGTGTTAGTGTTAGTGTTAGGGTTAGTGTTAGTGTTAGGGTTAGTGTTAGGGTTAGTTTTCGGGTTAGTGTTAGGGTTAGTGTTAGTGTTAGGGTTAGTGTTAGGGTTAGTGTTAGGGTTAGTGTTAGGGTTAGTGTTAGTGTTAGGGTTAGGGTTAGTGTTAGTGTTAGTGTTAGGGTTAGGGTTAGGGTTAGTGTTAGTGTTAGTGTTAGTGTTAGGGTTAGGGTTAGTGTTAGTGTTAGTGTTAGGGTTAGGGTTAGGGTTAGTGTTAGTGTTAGTGTTAATGTTAGTGTTAGTGTTAGGGCTAGGGTTAGTGTTAGTGTTAGTGTTAGGGTTAGTGTTAGTGTTAGGGTTAGTGTTAGGGTTAGTGTTAGTGTTAGGGTTAGTGTTCGGATTAGTGTTAGGGTTAGTGTTAGGGTTAGTGTTAGTGTTAGTGTTAGGGTTAGGGTTAGGGTTAGGGTTACGGTTAGTGTTAGTGTTAGTGTTAGTGTTAGGGTTAGTGTTAGTGTTAAGGTTAGTGTTAGGGTTAGTGTTCGGGTTAGTGTTAGGGTTAGTGTTAGTGTTAGGGTTAGTGTTAGGGTTAGTGTTAGGGTTAGTGTTAGTGTTAGTGTTAGGGTTAGTGTTAGTGTTAGGGTTAGGGTTAGTGTTAGGGTTAGTGTTAGTGTTAGGGTTAGGGTTAGTGTTAGTGTTAGGGTTAGGGTTAGGGTTAGTGTTAGTGTTAGTGTTAGTGTTAGTGTTAGTGTTAGTGTTAGTGTTAGTGTTAGTGTTAGTGTTAGGGTTAGTGTTAGTGTTAGGGTTAGTGTTAGGGTTAGTGTTCGGGTTAGTGTTAGGGTTAGTGTTAGTGTTAGGGTTAGTGTTAGGGTTAGTGTTAGGGTTAGGGTTAGGGTTAGGGTTAGTGTTAGTGTTAGGGTTATTGTTAGGGTTAGTGTTAGGGTTAGGGTTAGGGTTAGTGTTAGTGTTAGTGTTAGTGTTAGTGTTAGTGTTAGGGTTAGGGTTAGTGTTAGTGTTAGTGTTAGTGTTAGTGTTAGGGTTAGGGTTAGTGTTAGTGTTAGTGTTAGTGTTAGGGTTAGTGTTAGTGTTAGTGTTAGTGTTAGGGTTAGTGTTAGTTTTAGTGTTAGTGTTAGTGTTAGTGTTAGGGCTAGGGTTAGGGTTAGGGTTATTGTTAGTGTTAGTGTTAGTGTTACGGCTAGGGTTAGGGTTAGTGTTAGTGTTAGGGTTAGGGTTAGTGTTAGGGTTAGTGTTAGGGTTAGTGTTCGGGTTAGTGTTAGGGTTAGTGTAAGTGTTAGGGTTAGTGTTAGGGTTAGTGTTAGGGTTAGGGTTAGTGTTAGTGTTAGGGTTAGGGTTAGGGTTAGGGTTAGTGTTAGTGTTAGTGTTAGTGTTAGGGTTAGTGTTAGTGTTAGGGTTAGTGTTAGGGTTAGTGTTCGGGTTAGTGTTAGGGTTAGTGTTAGTGTTAGTGTTAGGGTTAGGGTTAGTGTTAGTGTTAGGGTTAGGGTTAGGGTTAGGGTTAGTGTTAGTGTTAGTGTTAGTGTTAGTGTTAGTGTTAGTGGGTTAGGGTTAGGGTTAGGGTTAGGGTTAGGGTTAGGGTTAGGGTTAGGGTTAGGGTTAGGGTTAGGGTTAGGGTTAGTGTTAGTGTTAGGGTTAGGGTTAGGGTTAGTGTTAGTGTTAGTGTTAGTGTTAGTGTTAGTGTTAGGGTTAGGGTTAGTGTTAGTGTTAGTGTTAGTGTTAGTGTTAGGGTTAGTGTTAGGGTTAGTGTTAGTGTTAGTGTTAGTGTTAGGGTTAGTGTTAGTGTTAGGGTTAGTGTTAGGGTTAGTGTTCGGGTTAGTGTTAGGGTTAGTGTTAGTGTTAGGGTTAGTGTTAGGGTTAGTGTTAGGGTTAGTGTTAGGGTTAGGGTTAGGGTTAGTGTTAGTGTTAGTGTTAGGGTTAGTGTTAGGGTTAGTGTTAGGGTTAGGGTTAGGGTTATGGTTAGGGTTAGTGTTAGTGTTAGTGTTAGTGTTAGTGTTAGTGTTAGTGTTAGGGTTAGGGTTAGGGTTAGGGTTAGGGTTAGGGTTAGGGTTAGGGTTATTGTTAGTGTTAGGGTTAGGGTTAGTGTTAGGGTTATTGTTAGTGTTAGGGTTAGGGTTAGGGTTAGTGTTAGTGTTAGTGTTAGTGTTAGTGTTAGTGTTAGTGTTAGGGCTAGGGTTAGGGTTAGGGTTAGGGTTAGTGTTAAGGTTAGTGTTAATGTTAGTGTTAGTGTTAGTGTTAGGGCTAGGGTTAGTGTTAGTGTTAGTGTTAGTGTTAGTGTTAGTGTTAGTGTTAGTGTTAGGGTTAGTGTTAGTGTTAGTGTTAGTGTTAGTGTTATTTTTAGGGCTAGGGTTAGTGTTAGTGTTAGTGTTAGGGCTATGGTTAGGGTTAGTGTTAATGTTAGTGTTAGTGTTAGGGCTAGGGTTAGTGTTAATGTTAGTGTTAGTGTTAGTGTTAGTGTTAGGGCTAGGGTTAGGGTTAGTTTTAGTGTTAGTGTTAATGTTAGTGTTAGTGTTAGGGCTAGGGCTAGGGTTAGTGTTAGGGTTAGTGTTAGTGTTAGTGTTAGTGTTAGGGTTAGTGTTAGTGTTAGGGTTAGTGTTAGGGTTAGTGTTCGGGTTAGTGTTAGGGTTAGTGTTAGTGTTAGGGTTAGGGTTAGGGTTAGGGTTAGGGTTAGGGTTATTGTTAGTGTTAGGGTTAGGGTTAGTGTTAGGGTTATTGTTAGTGCTAGGGTTAGGGTTAGGGTTAGTGTTAGTGTTAGTGTTAGTGTTAGTGTTAGTGTTAGTGTTAGTGTTAGGGCTAGGGTTAGGGTTAGGGTTAGGGTTAGTGTTAAGGTTAGTGTTAATGTTAGTGTTAGTGTTAGTGTTAGGGCTAGGGTTAGTGTTAGTGTTAGTGTTAGTGTTAGTGTTAGTGTTAGTGTTAGGGTTAGTGTTAGTGTTAGTGTTAGTGTTAGTGTTATTTTTAGGGCTAGGGTTAGTGTTAGTGTTAGTGTTAGGGCTATGGTTAGGGTTAGTGTTAATGTTAGTGTTAGTGTTAGGGCTAGGGTTAGTGTTAATGTTAGTGTTAGTGTTAGTGTTAGTGTTAGTGTTAGGGCTAGGGTTAGGGTTAGTTTTAGTGTTAGTGTTAATGTTAGTGTTAGTGTTAGGGCTAGGGTTAGTGTTAGGGTTAGTGTTAGTGTTCGTGTTAGTGTTAGGGTTAGTGTTAGTGTTAGGGTTAGTGTTAGGGTTAGTGTTCGGGTTAGTGTTAGGGTTAGTGTTAGGGTTAGTGTTAGGGTTAGGGTTAGGGTTAGTGTTAGTGTTAGTGTTAGGGTTAGTGTTAGGGTTAGTGTTAGGGTTAGGGTTAGGGTTAGGGTTAGGGTTAGTGTTAGTGTTAGTGTTAGTGTTAGTGTTAGTGTTAGTGTTAGTGTTAGTGTTAGGGTTAGGGTTAGGGTTAGGGTTAGGGTTAGGGTTAGGGTTATTGTTAGTGTTAGGGTTAGGGTTACTGTTAGGGTTATTGTTAGTGCTAGGGTTAGGGTTAGGGTTAGTGTTAGTGTTAGTGTTAGTGTTAGGGCTAGGGTTAGGGTTAGGGTTAGGGTTAGTGTTAAGGTTAGTGTTAATGTTAGTGTTAGTGTTAGGGCTAGGGTTAGTGTTAGTGTTAGTGTTAGTGTTAGTGTTAGTGTTAGTGTTAGGGTTAGTGTTAGTGTTAGTGTTAGTGTTATTTTTAGGGCTAGGGTTAGTGTTAGTGTTAGTGTTAGGGCTATGGTTAGGGTTAGTGTTAATGTTAGTGTTAGTGTTAGGGCTAGGGTTAGTGTTAATGTTAGTGTTAGTGTTAGTGTTAGTGTTAGGGCTAGGGTTAGGGTTAGGGTTAGTTTTAGTGTTAGTGTTAATGTTAGTGTTAGTGTTAGGGCTAGGGTTAGTGTTAGTGTTAGGGTTAGTGTTAGTGTTAGTGTTAGGGTTAGTGTTAGGGTTAGTGTTAGTGTTAGGGTTAGTGTTCGGGTTAGTGTTAGGGTTAGTGTTAGTGTTAGGGTTAGTGTTAGGGTTAGTGTTAGTGTTAGGGTTAGGGTTAGGGTTAGTGTTAGTGTTAGGGTTAGGGTTAGGGTTAGGGTTAGGGTTAGTGTTAGTGTTAGTGTTAGGGTTAGTGTTAGTGTTAGGGTTAGTGTTAGGGTTAGTGTTCGGGTTAGTGTTATGGTTAGTGTTAGTGTTAGTGTTAGGGTTAGGGTTAGTGTTAGTGTTAGGGTTAGGGTTAGGGTTAGGGTTAGTGTTAGTGTTAGTGTTAGTGTTAGTGTTAGTGTTAGTGTTAGGGTTAGTGTTAGTGTTAGTGTTAGGGTTAGTGTTAGGGTTAGTGTTCGGGTTAGTGTTAGTGTTAGTGTTAGGGTTAGTGTTAGGGTTAGTGTTAGTGTTAGTGTTAGGGTTAGTGTTAGTGTTAGGGTTAGTGTTAGGGTTAGTGTTAGGGTTAGGGTTAGTGTTAGTGTTAGGGTTAGGGTTAGGGTTAGTGTTAGTGTTAGTGTTAGTGTTAGGGTTAGTGTTAGTGTTAGGGTTAGTGTTAGGGTTAGTTTTCGGGTTAGTGTTAGGGTTAGTGTTAGTGTTAGGGTTAGTGTTAGGGTTAGTGTTAGGGTTAGTGTTAGGGTTAGTGTTAGTGTTAGGGTTAGGGTTAGTGTTAGTGTTAGTGTTAGGGTTAGGGTTAGGGTTAGTGTTAGTGTTAGTGTTAGTGTTAGGGTTAGGGTTAGTGTTAGTGTTAGTGTTAGGGTTAGGGTTAGGGTTAGTGTTAGTGTTAGTGTTAATGTTAGTGTTAGTGTTAGGGCTAGGGTTAGTGTTAGTGTTAGTGTTAGGGTTAGTGTTAGTGTTAGGGTTAGTGTTAGGGTTAGTGTTAGTGTTAGGGTTAGTGTTCGGATTAGTGTTAGGGTTAGTGTTAGGGTTAGTGTTAGTGTTAGTGTTAGGGTTAGGGTTAGGGTTAGGGTTACGGTTAGTGTTAGTGTTAGTGTTAGTGTTAGGGTTAGTGTTAGTGTTAAGGTTAGTGTTAGGGTTAGTGTTCGGGTTAGTGTTAGGGTTAGTGTTAGTGTTAGGGTTAGTGTTAGGGTTAGTGTTAGGGTTAGTGTTAGTGTTAGTGTTAGGGTTAGTGTTAGTGTTAGGGTTAGGGTTAGTGTTAGGGTTAGTGTTAGTGTTAGGGTTAGGGTTAGTGTTAGTGTTAGGGTTAGGGTTAGGGTTAGTGTTAGTGTTAGTGTTAGTGTTAGTGTTAGTGTTAGTGTTAGTGTTAGTGTTAGTGTTAGTGTTAGGGTTAGTGTTAGTGTTAGGGTTAGTGTTAGGGTTAGTGTTCGGGTTAGTGTTAGGGTTAGTGTTAGTGTTAGGGTTAGTGTTAGGGTTAGTGTTAGGGTTAGGGTTAGGGTTAGGGTTAGTGTTAGTGTTAGGGTTATTGTTAGGGTTAGTGTTAGGGTTAGGGTTAGGGTTAGTGTTAGTGTTAGTGTTAGTGTTAGTGTTAGTGTTAGGGTTAGGGTTAGTGTTAGTGTTAGTGTTAGTGTTAGTGTTAGGGTTAGGGTTAGTGTTAGTGTTAGTGTTAGTGTTAGGGTTAGTGTTAGTGTTAGTGTTAGTGTTAGGGTTAGTGTTAGTTTTAGTGTTAGTGTTAGTGTTAGTGTTAGGGCTAGGGTTAGGGTTAGGGTTATTGTTAGTGTTAGTGTTAGTGTTACGGCTAGGGTTAGGGTTAGTGTTAGTGTTAGGGTTAGGGTTAGTGTTAGGGTTAGTGTTAGGGTTAGTGTTAGGGTTAGTGTTAGGGTTAGTGTTAGTGTTAGTGTTAGGGTTAGGGTTAGTGTTAGGGTTAGTGTTAGTGTTAGTGTTAGGGTTAGTGTTAGTGTTAGGGTTAGTGTTAGTGTTAGTGTTAGGGTTAGTGTTAGTGTTAGTGTTAGTTTTAGTGTTAGTGTTAGTGTTAGTGTTAGGGCTAGGGTTAGGGTTAGGGTTAGGGTTAGTGTTAAGGTTAGTGTTAATGTTAGTGTTAGTGTTAGTGTTAGGGCTAGGGTTAGTGTTAGTGTTAGTGTTAGTGTTAGTGTTAGTGTTAGTGTTAGTGTTAGGGTTAGTGTTAGTGTTAGTGTTAGTGTTATTTTTAGGGCTAGGGTTAGTGTTAGTGTTAGTGTTAGGGCTATGGTTAGGGTTAGTGTTAATGTTAGTGTTAGTGTTAGGGCTAGGGTTAGTGT
This sequence comes from Eucyclogobius newberryi, assembly GCF_026437365.1. Classification (NCBI taxonomy): domain Eukaryota; kingdom Metazoa; phylum Chordata; class Actinopteri; order Gobiiformes; family Gobiidae; genus Eucyclogobius; species Eucyclogobius newberryi. The sequence goes on from NW_027315724.1 coordinate 2,456,905, forward strand.
TAATGTTAGTGTTAGTGTTAGTGTTAGTGTTAGGGCTAGGGTTAGGGTTAGTTTTAGTGTTAGTGTTAATGTTAGTGTTAGTGTTAGGGCTAGGGTTAGTGTTAGTGTTAGGGTTAGTGTTAGTGTTAGTGTTAGGGTTAGTGTTAGGGTTAGTGTTAGTGTTAGGGTTAGTGTTCGGGTTAGTGTTAGGGTTAGTGTTAGTGTTAGGGTTAGTGTTAGGGTTAGTGTTAGTGTTAGGGTTAGGGTTAGGGTTAGTGTTAGTGTTAGGGTTAGGGTTAGGGTTAGGGTTAGGGTTAGTGTTAGTGTTAGTGTTAGGGTTAGTGTTAGTGTTAGGGTTAGTGTTAGGGTTAGTGTTCGGGTTAGTGTTATGGTTAGTGTTAGTGTTAGTGTTAGGGTTAGGGTTAGTGTTAGTGTTAGGGTTAGGGTTAGGGTTAGGGTTAGTGTTAGTGTTAGTGTTAGTGTTAGTGTTAGTGTTAGGGTTAGTGTTAGTGTTAGTGTTAGGGTTAGTGTTAGGGTTAGTGTTCGGGTTAGTGTTAGGGTTAGTGTTAGTGTTAGGGTTAGTGTTAGGGTTAGTGTTAGTGTTAGTGTTAGGGTTAGTGTTAGTGTTAGGGTTAGTGTTAGGGTTAGGGTTAGTGTTAGTGTTAGGGTTAGGGTTAGGGTTAGTGTTAGTGTTAGTGTTAGTGTTAGTGTTAGGGTTAGTGTTAGTGTTAGGGTTAGTGTTAGGGTTAGTTTTCGGGTTAGTGTTAGGGTTAGTGTTAGTGTTAGGGTTAGTGTTAGGGTTAGTGTTAGGGTTAGTGTTAGGGTTAGTGTTAGTGTTAGGGTTAGGGTTAGTGTTAGTGTTAGTGTTAGGGTTAGGGTTAGGGTTAGTGTTAGTGTTAGTGTTAGGGTTAGGGTTAGTGTTAGTGTTAGTGTTAGGGTTAGTGTTAGTGTTAGTGTTAATGTTAGTGTTAGTGTTAGGGCTAGGGTTAGTGTTAGTGTTAGTGTTAGGGTTAGTGTTAGTGTTAGGGTTAGTGTTAGGGTTAGTGTTAGTGTTAGGGTTAGTGTTCGGGTTAGTGTTAGGGTTAGTGTTAGGGTTAGTGTTAGTGTTAGTGTTAGGGTTAGGGTTAGGGTTAGGGTTAGTGTTAGTGTTAGTGTTAGTGTTAGGGTTAGTGTTAGTGTTAGGGTTAGTGTTAGGGTTAGTGTTCGGGTTAGTGTTAGGGTTAGTGTTAGTGTTAGGGTTAGTGTTAGGGTTAGTGTTAGGGTTAGTGTTAGTGTTAGTGTTAGGGTTAGTGTTAGTGTTAGGGTTAGGGTTAGTGTTAGGGTTAGTGTTAGTGTTAGGGTTAGGGTTAGTGTTAGTGTTAGGGTTAGGGTTAGGGTTAGTGTTAGTGTTAGTGTTAGTGTTAGTGTTAGTGTTAGTGTTAGTGTTAGGGTTAGTGTTAGTGTTAGGGTTAGTGTTAGGGTTAGTGTTCGGGTTAGTGTTAGGGTTAGTGTTAGTGTTAGGGTTAGTGTTAGGGTTAGTGTTAGGGTTAGGGTTAGGGTTAGGGTTAGGGTTAGTGTTAGTGTTAGGGTTATTGTTAGGGTTAGTGTTAGGGTTAGGGTTAGGGTTAGTGTTAGTGTTAGTGTTAGTGTTAGTGTTAGTGTTAGTGTTAGGGTTAGGGTTAGTGTTAGTGTTAGTGTTAGTGTTAGTGTTAGGGTTAGGGTTAGTGTTAGTGTTAGTGTTAGTGTTAGGGTTAGTGTTAGTGTTAGTGTTAGTGTTAGTGTTAGGGTTAGTGTTAGTTTTAGTGTTAGTGTTAGTGTTAGTGTTAGGGCTAGGGTTAGGGTTAGGGTTATTGTTAGTGTTAGTGTTAGTGTTACGGCTAGGGTTAGGGTTAGTGTTAGTGTTAGGGTTAGTGTTAGGGTTAGTGTTAGGGTTAGTGTTAGGGTTAGTGTTAGGGTTAGTGTTAGTGTTAGTGTTAGGGTTAGGGTTAGTGTTAGGGTTAGTGTTAGTGTTAGTGTTAGGGTTAGTGTTAGTGTTAGGGTTAGTGTTAGTGTTAGTGTTAGGGTTAGTGTTAGTGTTAGTGTTAGTTTTAGTGTTAGTGTTAGTGTTAGTGTTAGGGTTAGTGTTAGGGTTAGTGTTAGGGTTAGTGTTAGTGTTAGGGTTAGGGTTAGTGTTAGTGTTAGTGTTAGTGTTAGGGTTAGGGTTAGGGTTAGTGTTAGGGTTAGTGTTAGTGTTAGTGTTAGTGTTAGATTTAGTGTTAGGGTTAGGGTCAGTGTTAGTGTTAGTGTTAGTGTTAGTGTTAGGGTTAGGGTTAGTGTTAGTGTTAGTGTTAGTGTTAGGGTTAGGGTTAGTGTTAGTGTTAGTGTTAGTGTTAGTGTTAGTGTTAGTGTTAGGGTTAGTGTTAGGGTTAGTGTTAGTGTTAGTGTTAGTGTTAGGGTTAGGGTTAGTGTTAGTGTTAGTGTTAGTGTTAGTGTTAGTGTTAGTGTTAGTGTTAGGCTAGGGTTAGTGTTAGTGTTAGTGTTAGGGTTAGTGTTAGTGTTAGTGTTAGGGTTAGTGTTAGGGTTAGTGTTCGGGTTAGTGTTAGGGTTAGTGTTAGTGTTAGGGTTAGTGTTAGGGTTAGTGTTAGTGTTAGTGTTAGGGTTAGTGTTAGTGTTAGGGTTAGTGTTAGGGTTAGTGTTAGGGTTAGTGTTAGTGTTAGGGTTAGGGTTAGGGTTAGTGTTAGTGTTAGTGTTAGTGTTAGGGTTAGTGTTAGTGTTAGGGTTAGTGTTAGGGTTAGTTTTCGGGTTAGTGTTAGGGTTAGTGTTAGTGTTAGGGTTAGTGTTAGGGTTAGTGTTAGGGTTAGTGTTAGGGTTAGTGTTAGTGTTAGGGTTAGGGTTAGTGTTAGTGTTAGTGTTAGGGTTAGGGTTAGGGTTAGTGTTAGTGTTAGTGTTAGTGTTAGGGTTAGGGTTAGTGTTAGTGTTAGGGTTAGTGTTAGGGTTAGTGTTCGGGTTAGTGTTAGGGTTAGTGTTAGTGTTAGGGTTAGTGTTAGGGTTAGTGTTAGGGTTAGTGTTAGTGTTAGTGTTAGGGTTAGTGTTAGTGTTAGGGTTAGGGTTAGTGTTAGGGTTAGTGTTAGTGTTAGGGTTAGGGTTAGTGTTAGTGTTAGGGTTAGGGTTAGGGTTAGTGTTAGTGTTAGTGTTAGTGTTAGTGTTAGTGTTAGTGTTAGGGTTAGTGTTAGTGTTAGGGTTAGTGTTAGTGTTAGGGTTAGGGTTAGTGTTAGTGTTAGTGTTAGGGTTAGGGTTAGGGTTAGTGTTAGTGTTAGTGTTAGTGTTAGGGTTAGGGTTAGTGTTAGTGTTAGTGTTAGGGTTAGGGTTAGGGTTAGTGTTAGTGTTAGTGTTAATGTTAGTGTTAGTGTTAGGGCTAGGGTTAGTGTTAGTGTTAGTGTTAGGGTTAGTGTTAGTGTTAGGGTTAGTGTTAGGGTTAGTGTTAGTGTTAGGGTTAGTGTTCGGGTTAGTGTTAGGGTTAGTGTTAGGGTTAGTGTTAGTGTTAGTGTTAGGGTTAGGGTTAGGGTTAGGGTTACGGTTAGTGTTAGTGTTAGTGTTAGGGTTAGTGTTAGTGTTAAGGTTAGTGTTAGGGTTAGTGTTCGGGTTAGTGTTAGGGTTAGTGTTAGTGTTAGGGTTAGTGTTAGGGTTAGTGTTAGGGTTAGTGTTAGTGTTAGTGTTAGGGTTAGTGTTAGTGTTAGGGTTAGGGTTAGTGTTAGGGTTAGTGTTAGTGTTAGGGTTAGGGTTAGTGTTAGTGTTAGGGTTAGGGTTAGGGTTAGTGTTCGGGTTAGTGTTAGGGTTAGTGTTAGTGTTAGGGTTAGTGTTAGGGTTAGTGTTAGGGTTAGGGTTAGGGTTAGGGTTAGGGTTAGGGTTAGGGTTAGTGTTAGTGTTAGGGTTATTGTTAGGGTTAGTGTTAGGGTTAGGGTTAGGGTTAGTGTTAGTGTTAGTGTTAGTGTTAGTGTTAGGGTTAGGGTTAGTGTTAGTGTTAGTGTTAGTGTTAGTGTTAGTGTTAGGGTTAGGGTTAGTGTTAGTGTTAGTGTTAGTGTTAGGGTTAGTGTTAGTGTTAGTGTTAGTGTTAGGGTTAGTGTTAGTTTTAGTGTTAGTGTTAGTGTTAGTGTTAGGGCTAGGGTTAGGGTTAGGGTTATTGTTAGTGTTAGTGTTAGTGTTACGGCTAGGGTTAGGGTTAGTGTTAGTGTTAGGGTTAGGGTTAGTGTTAGGGTTAGGGTTAGTGTTAGGGTTAGTGTTAGGGTTAGTGTTAGGGTTAGTGTTAGTGTTAGTGTTAGGGTTAGGGTTAGTGTTAGGGTTAGTGTTAGTGTTAGTGTTAGGGTTAGTGTTAGTGTTAGGGTTAGTGTTAGTGTTAGTGTTAGGGTTAGTGTTAGTGTTAGTGTTAGTTTTAGTGTTAGTGTTAGTGTTAGTGTTAGGGCTAGGGTTAGGGTTAGGGTTAGGGTTAGTGTTAAGGTTAGTGTTAATGTTAGTGTTAGTGTTAGTGTTAGGGCTAGGGTTAGTGTTAGTGTTAGTGTTAGTGTTAGTGTTAGTGTTAGTGTTAGTGTTAGGGTTAGTGTTAGTGTTAGTGTTAGTGTTATTTTTAGGGCTAGGGTTAGTGTTAGTGTTAGTGTTAGGGCTATGGTTAGGGTTAGTGTTAATGTTAGTGTTAGTGTTAGGGCTAGGGTTAGTGTTAATGTTAGTGTTAGTGTTAGTGTTAGTGTTAGGGCTAGGGTTAGGGTTAGTTTTAGTGTTAGTGTTAATGTTAGTGTTAGTGTTAGGGCTAGGGTTAGTGTTAGTGTTAGGGTTAGTGTTAGTGTTAGTGTTAGGGTTAGTGTTAGGGTTAGTGTTAGTGTTAGGGTTAGTGTTCGGGTTAGTGTTAGGGTTAGTGTTAGTGTTAGGGTTAGTGTTAGGGTTAGTGTTAGTGTTAGGGTTAGGGTTAGGGTTAGTGTTAGTGTTAGGGTTAGGGTTAGGGTTAGGGTTAGGGTTAGTGTTAGTGTTAGTGTTAGGGTTAGTGTTAGTGTTAGGGTTAGTGTTAGGGTTAGTGTTCGGGTTAGTGTTATGGTTAGTGTTAGTGTTAGTGTTAGGGTTAGTGTTAGTGTTAGGGTTAGGGTTAGGGTTAGGGTTAGTGTTAGTGTTAGTGTTAGTGTTAGTGTTAGTGTTAGGGTTAGTGTTAGTGTTAGTGTTAGGGTTAGTGTTAGGGTTAGTGTTCGGGTTAGTGTTAGGGTTAGTGTTAGTGTTAGGGTTAGTGTTAGGGTTAGTGTTAGTGTTAGTGTTAGGGTTAGTGTTAGTGTTAGGGTTAGTGTTAGGGTTAGTGTTAGGGTTAGGGTTAGTGTTAGTGTTAGGGTTAGGGTTAGGGTTAGTGTTAGTGTTAGTGTTAGTGTTAGTGTTAGGGTTAGTGTTAGTGTTAGGGTTAGTGTTAGGGTTAGTTTTCGGGTTAGTGTTAGGGTTAGTGTTAGTGTTAGGGTTAGTGTTAGGGTTAGTGTTAGGGTTAGTGTTAGGGTTAGTGTTAGTGTTAGGGTTAGGGTTAGTGTTAGTGTTAGTGTTAGGGTTAGGGTTAGGGTTAGTGTTAGTGTTAGTGTTAGGGTTAGGGTTAGTGTTAGTGTTAGTGTTAGGGTTAGTGTTAGTGTTAGTGTTAATGTTAGTGTTAGTGTTAGGGCTAGGGTTAGTGTTAGTGTTAGTGTTAGGGTTAGTGTTAGTGTTAGGGTTAGGGTTAGTGTTAGGGTTAGTGTTAGTGTTAGGGTTAGTGTTCGGGTTAGTGTTAGGGTTAGTGTTAGGGTTATTGTTAGTGTTAGTGTTAGGGTTAGGGTTAGGGTTAGGGTTAGTGTTAGTGTTAGTGTTAGTGTTAGGGTTAGTGTTAGTGTTAGGGTTAGTGTTAGGGTTAGTGTTCGGGTTAGTGTTAGGGTTAGTGTTAGTGTTAGGGTTAGTGTTAGGGTTAGTGTTAGGGTTAGTGTTAGTGTTAGTGTTAGGGTTAGTGTTAGTGTTAGGGTTAGGGTTAGTGTTAGGGTTAGTGTTAGTGTTAGGGTTAGGGTTAGTGTTAGTGTTAGGGTTAGGGTTAGGGTTAGTGTTAGTGTTAGTGTTAGTGTTAGTGTTAGTGTTAGTGTTAGTGTTAGGGTTAGTGTTAGTGTTAGGGTTAGTGTTAGGGTTAGTGTTCGGGTTAGTGTTAGGGTTAGTGTTAGTGTTAGGGTTAGTGTTAGGGTTAGTGTTAGGGTTAGGGTTAGGGTTAGGGTTAGGGTTAGTGTTAGTGTTAGGGTTATTGTTAGGGTTAGTGTTAGGGTTAGGGTTAGGGTTAGTGTTAGTGTTAGTGTAAGTGTTAGTGTTAGTGTTAGGGTTAGGGTTAGTGTTAGTGTTAGTGTTAGTGTTAGTGTTAGGGTTAGGGTTAGTGTTAGTGTTAGTGTTAGTGTTAGGGTTAGTGTTAGTGTTAGTGTTAGTGTTAGTGTTAGGGTTAGTGTTAGTTTTAGTGTTAGTGTTAGTGTTAGTGTTAGGGCTAGGGTTAGGGTTAGGGTTATTGTTAGTGTTAGTGTTAGTGTTACGGCTAGGGTTAGGGTTAGTGTTAGTGTTAGGGTTAGTGTTAGGGTTAGTGTTAGGGTTAGTGTTAGGGTTAGTGTTAGGGTTAGTGTTAGTGTTAGTGTTAGTGTTAGGGTTAGGGTTAGTGTTAGGGTTAGTGTTAGTGTTAGTGTTAGGGTTAGTGTTAGTGTTAGGGTTAGTGTTAGTGTTAGTGTTAGGGTTAGTGTTAGTGTTAGTGTTAGTTTTAGTGTTAGTGTTAGTGTTAGTGTTAGGGTTAGTGTTAGGGTTAGTGTTAGGGTTAGTGTTAGTGTTAGGGTTAGGGTTAGTGTTAGTGTTAGTGTTAGTGTTAGGGTTAGGGTTAGGGTTAGTGTTAGGGTTAGTGTTAGTGTTAGTGTTAGTGTTAGATTTAGTGTTAGGGTTAGGGTCAGTGTTAGTGTTAGTGTTAGTGTTAGTGTTAGGGTTAGGGTTAGTGTTAGTGTTAGTGTTAGTGTTAGGGTTAGGGTTAGTGTTAGTGTTAGTGTTAGTGTTAGTGTTAGTGTTAGTGTTAGGGTTAGTGTTAGGGTTAGTGTTAGTGTTAGTGTTAGTGTTAGGGTTAGGGTTAGTGTTAGTGTTAGTGTTAGTGTTAGTGTTAGTGTTAGTGTTAGTGTTAGGCTAGGGTTAGTGTTAGTGTTAGTGTTACGGCTAGGGTTAGGGTTAGTGTTAGTGTTAATGTTAGTGTTAGTGTTAGTGTTAGGGCTAGGGTTAGTGTTAGGGCTAGGGTTAGGGTTAGTGTTAGTGTTAGGGTTAGTGTTAGGGTTAGTGTTAGTGTTAGTGATGAAGCCTGCGTAATTTCAGCCTGGAAGACCTAACTCCATCCTACATCAAGGCCACCATGGAAGGACCCCTCTCCCCAGCGCCATCATCGCACTCAAGCGGGCGTGGCCTGGGCGTGGCCTGTCCGTCTGTGAGAGTCAGATCCCTCACTTCACCCTGGACTCTCCCAGGTTTCTGCGCTTATCCCAAAGAGATTATGCAGCTTTTCCTGGCCAAAGAAGTAGGGTGAAAGGTCAGGGGGCGTCTGAACCATGGCCCCCGCTCCTCATCCCCAATCAACGCTCCCAGTGACTCCTCCCTGCTCCCAATCAGCACCAGGCGGTCGCATTTAAGCCCTCAGGCAGATGGCTCGGCCGCTCAAACCGTACTGCGACCCACCGCCTCCCCAGCTCCTCCTCTACATTCCCCTCATCCTCTACCTCCTCTTCACATCTACCACCACCAGGCTCCAGGCTCCGGGGGGAGACATCTAATACAAATAGATCATGGAGGGCCCATGATTGCAACGTCTTCCGCCGGGGTCTGAGCGCCAAATAACTCACGGATAAAGCTTGCTAAACAGACCATTCTCGTGGTCTCTTTGTCTCTCCAGGGTGAATTAGTGTTAGGGTTAGAGTTAGTGTTAGTGTTAGGGTTAGTGTTAGTGTTAGGGTTAGGGTTAGTGTTAGGGTTAGGGTTAGGGTTAGTGTTAGGGTTAGGGTTAGGGTTAGGGTTAGGGTTAGTGTTAGGGTTAGGGTTAGTGTTAGGGTTAGGGTTAGGGTTAGTGTTAGTGTTAGTGTTAGGGTTAGGGTTAGTGTTAGGGTTAGTGTTAGGGTTAGGGTTAGGGTTAGTGTTAGTGTTAGTGTTAGGGTTAGTGTTAGTGTTAGGGTTAGTGTTGTTAGTGTTAGTGTTGTTGTTAGTGTTAGGGTTAGTGTTAGTGTTAGGGTTAGGGTTAGTGTTAGGGTTAGGGTTAGGGTTAGGGTTAGTGTTAGTGTTAGGGTTAGGGTTAGTGTTAGGGTTAGTGTTAGGGTTAGGGTTAGGGTTAGGGTTAGGGTTAGGGTTAGTGTTAGTGTTAGGGTTAGTGTTAGTGTTAAGGTTAGGGTTAGGGTTAGTGTTAGTGTTAGTGGGTTAGGGTTAGGGTTAGTGTTGTTGTTAGTGTTAGGGTTAGTGTTAGGGTTAGTGTTAGGGTTAGGGTTAGGGTTACCCAAGTGTTTAGTTTGACAAATATATTGAAAAGCGGTTAGGGTTAGGGTTAGGGTTAGAGGGTTAGGGTTAGTGTTAGTGTTAGTGTTAGTGTTAGTGTTAGTGTTAGTGTTAGTGTTAGGGTTAGTGTTAGTGTTAGTGTTAGTGTTATTTTTAGGGCTAGGGTTAGTGTTAGTGTTAGTGTTAGGGCTATGGTTAGGGTTAGTGTTAATGTTAGTGTTAGTGTTAGGGCTAGGGTTAGTGTTAATGTTAGTGTTAGTGTTAGTGTTAGTGTTAGGGCTAGGGTTAGGGTTAGTTTTAGTGTTAGTGTTAATGTTAGTGTTAGTGTTAGGGCTAGGGTTAGTGTTAGTGTTAGGGTTAGTGTTAGTGTTAGTGTTAGGGTTAGTGTTAGGGTTAGTGTTAGTGTTAGGGTTAGTGTTCGGGTTAGTGTTAGGGTTAGTGTTAGTGTTAGGGTTAGTGTTAGGGTTAGTGTTAGTGTTAGGGTTAGGGTTAGGGTTAGTGTTAGTGTTAGGGTTAGGGTTAGGGTTAGGGTTAGGGTTAGTGTTAGTGTTAGTGTTAGGGTTAGTGTTAGTGTTAGGGTTAGTGTTAGGGTTAGTGTTCGGGTTAGTGTTATGGTTAGTGTTAGTGTTAGTGTTAGGGTTAGTGTTAGTGTTAGGGTTAGGGTTAGGGTTAGGGTTAGTGTTAGTGTTAGTGTTAGTGTTAGTGTTAGTGTTAGGGTTAGTGTTAGTGTTAGTGTTAGGGTTAGTGTTAGGGTTAGTGTTCGGGTTAGTGTTAGGGTTAGTGTTAGTGTTAGGGTTAGTGTTAGGGTTAGTGTTAGTGTTAGTGTTAGGGTTAGTGTTAGTGTTAGGGTTAGTGTTAGGGTTAGTGTTAGGGTTAGGGTTAGTGTTAGTGTTAGGGTTAGGGTTAGGGTTAGTGTTAGTGTTAGTGTTAGTGTTAGTGTTAGGGTTAGTGTTAGTGTTAGGGTTAGTGTTAGGGTTAGTTTTCGGGTTAGTGTTAGGGTTAGTGTTAGTGTTAGGGTTAGTGTTAGGGTTAGTGTTAGGGTTAGTGTTAGGGTTAGTGTTAGTGTTAGGGTTAGGGTTAGTGTTAGTGTTAGTGTTAGGGTTAGGGTTAGGGTTAGTGTTAGTGTTAGTGTTAGGGTTAGGGTTAGTGTTAGTGTTAGTGTTAGGGTTAGTGTTAGTGTTAGTGTTAATGTTAGTGTTAGTGTTAGGGCTAGGGTTAGTGTTAGTGTTAGTGTTAGGGTTAGTGTTAGTGTTAGGGTTAGGGTTAGTGTTAGGGTTAGTGTTAGTGTTAGGGTTAGTGTTCGGGTTAGTGTTAGGGTTAGTGTTAGGGTTATTGTTAGTGTTAGTGTTAGGGTTAGGGTTAGGGTTAGGGTTAGTGTTAGTGTTAGTGTTAGTGTTAGGGTTAGTGTTAGTGTTAGGGTTAGTGTTAGGGTTAGTGTTCGGGTTAGTGTTAGGGTTAGTGTTAGTGTTAGGGTTAGTGTTAGGGTTAGTGTTAGGGTTAGTGTTAGTGTTAGTGTTAGGGTTAGTGTTAGTGTTAGGGTTAGGGTTAGTGTTAGGGTTAGTGTTAGTGTTAGGGTTAGGGTTAGTGTTAGTGTTAGGGTTAGGGTTAGGGTTAGTGTTAGTGTTAGTGTTAGTGTTAGTGTTAGTGTTAGTGTTAGTGTTAGGGTTAGTGTTAGTGTTAGGGTTAGTGTTAGGGTTAGTGTTCGGGTTAGTGTTAGGGTTAGTGTTAGTGTTAGGGTTAGTGTTAGGGTTAGTGTTAGGGTTAGGGTTAGGGTTAGGGTTAGGGTTAGTGTTAGTGTTAGGGTTATTGTTAGGGTTAGTGTTAGGGTTAGGGTTAGGGTTAGTGTTAGTGTTAGTGTAAGTGTTAGTGTTAGTGTTAGGGTTAGGGTTAGTGTTAGTGTTAGTGTTAGTGTTAGTGTTAGGGTTAGGGTTAGTGTTAGTGTTAGTGTTAGTGTTAGGGTTAGTGTTAGTGTTAGTGTTAGTGTTAGTGTTAGGGTTAGTGTTAGTTTTAGTGTTAGTGTTAGTGTTAGTGTTAGGGCTAGGGTTAGGGTTAGGGTTATTGTTAGTGTTAGTGTTAGTGTTACGGCTAGGGTTAGGGTTAGTGTTAGTGTTAGGGTTAGTGTTAGGGTTAGTGTTAGGGTTAGTGTTAGGGTTAGTGTTAGGGTTAGTGTTAGTGTTAGTGTTAGGGTTAGGGTTAGTGTTAGGGTTAGTGTTAGTGTTAGTGTTAGGGTTAGTGTTAGTGTTAGGGTTAGTGTTAGTGTTAGTGTTAGGGTTAGTGTTAGTGTTAGTGTTAGTTTTAGTGTTAGTGTTAGTGTTAGTGTTAGGGTTAGTGTTAGGGTTAGTGTTAGGGTTAGTGTTAGTGTTAGGGTTAGGGTTAGTGTTAGTGTTAGTGTTAGTGTTAGGGTTAGGGTTAGGGTTAGTGTTAGGGTTAGTGTTAGTGTTAGTGTTAGTGTTAGATTTAGTGTTAGGGTTAGGGTCAGTGTTAGTGTTAGTGTTAGTGTTAGTGTTAGGGTTAGGGTTAGTGTTAGTGTTAGTGTTAGTGTTAGGGTTAGGGTTAGTGTTAGTGTTAGTGTTAGTGTTAGTGTTAGTGTTAGTGTTAGGGTTAGTGTTAGGGTTAGTGTTAGTGTTAGTGTTAGTGTTAGGGTTAGGGTTAGTGTTAGTGTTAGTGTTAGTGTTAGTGTTAGTGTTAGTGTTAGTGTTAGGCTAGGGTTAGTGTTAGTGTTAGTGTTACGGCTAGGGTTAGGGTTAGTGTTAGTGTTAATGTTAGTGTTAGTGTTAGTGTTAGGGCTAGGGTTAGTGTTAGGGCTAGGGTTAGGGTTAGTGTTAGTGTTAGGGTTAGTGTTAGGGTTAGTGTTAGTGTTAGTGATGAAGCCTGCGTAATTTCAGCCTGGAAGACCTAACTCCATCCTACATCAAGGCCACCATGGAAGGACCCCTCTCCCCAGCGCCATCATCGCACTCAAGCGGGCGTGGCCTGGGCGTGGCCTGTCCGTCTGTGAGAGTCAGATCCCTCACTTCACCCTGGACTCTCCCAGGTTTCTGCGCTTATCCCAAAGAGATTATGCAGCTTTTCCTGGCCAAAGAAGTAGGGTGAAAGGTCAGGGGGCGTCTGAACCATGGCCCCCGCTCCTCATCCCCAATCAACGCTCCCAGTGACTCCTCCCTGCTCCCAATCAGCACCAGGCGGTCGCATTTAAGCCCTCAGGCAGATGGCTCGGCCGCTCAAACCGTACTGCGACCCACCGCCTCCCCAGCTCCTCCTCTACATTCCCCTCATCCTCTACCTCCTCTTCACATCTACCACCACCAGGCTCCAGGCTCCGGGGGGAGACATCTAATACAAATAGATCATGGAGGGCCCATGATTGCAACGTCTTCCGCCGGGGTCTGAGCGCCAAATAACTCACGGATAAAGCTTGCTAAACAGACCATTCTCGTGGTCTCTTTGTCTCTCCAGGGTGAATTAGTGTTAGGGTTAGAGTTAGTGTTAGTGTTAGGGTTAGTGTTAGTGTTAGGGTTAGGGTTAGTGTTAGGGTTAGGGTTAGGGTTAGTGTTAGGGTTAGGGTTAGGGTTAGGGTTAGGGTTAGTGTTAGGGTTAGGGTTAGTGTTAGGGTTAGGGTTAGGGTTAGGGTTAGTGTTAGTGTTAGTGTTAGGGTTAGGGTTAGTGTTAGGGTTAGTGTTAGGGTTAGGGTTAGGGTTAGTGTTAGTGTTAGTGTTAGGGTTAGTGTTAGTGTTAGGGTTAGTGTTGTTGTTAGTGTTAGTGTTGTTGTTAGTGTTAGGGTTAGTGTTAGTGTTAGGGTTAGGGTTAGTGTTAGGGTTAGGGTTAGGGTTAGGGTTAGTGTTAGTGTTAGGGTTAGGGTTAGTGTTAGGGTTAGTGTTAGGGTTAGGGTTAGGGTTAGGGTTAGGGTTAGGGTTAGTGTTAGTGTTAGGGTTAGTGTTAGCGTTAAGGTTAGGGTTAGGGTTAGTGTTAGTGTTAGTGGGTTAGGGTTAGGGTTAGTGTTGTTGTTAGTGTTAGGGTTAGTGTTAGGGTTAGTGTTAGGGTTAGGGTTAGGGTTACCCAAGTGTTTAGTTTGACAAATATATTGAAAAGCGGTTAGGGTTAGGGTTAGGGTTAGAGGGTTAGGGTTAGTGTTAGTGTTAGGGTTAGGGTTAGGGTTAGGGTTAGGGTTAGTGTTAGGGTTAGTGTTAGGGTTAGGGTTAGGGTCAGTGTTAGGGTTAGTGTTAGGGTTAGGGTTAGTGTTAGTGTTAGGGTTAGGGTTAGTGTTAGGGTTAGGGTTAGGGTTAGGGTTAGTGTTCGGGTTAGTGTTAGGGTTAGTGTTAGTGTTAGGGTTAGTGTTAGGGTTAGTGTTAGGGTTAGTGTTAGTGTTAGTGTTAGGGTTAGTGTTAGTGTTAGGGTTAGGGTTAGTGTTAGGGTTAGTGTTAGTGTTAGGGTTAGGGTTAGTGTTAGTGTTAGGGTTAGGGTTAGGGTTAGTGTTAGTGTTAGTGTTAGTGTTAGTGTTAGTGTTAGTGTTAGTGTTAGGGTTAGTGTTAGTGTTAGGGTTAGTGTTAGGGTTAGTGTTCGGGTTAGTGTTAGTGTTAGTGTTAGGGTTAGTGTTAGTGTTAGGGTTAGTGTTAGGGTTAGGGTTAGGGTTAGTGTTAGTGTTAGGGTTATTGTTAGGGTTAGTGTTAGGGTTAGGGTTAGGGTTAGTGTTAGTGTTAGTGTTAGTGTTAGTGTTAGTGTTAGGGTTAGGGTTAGTGTTAGTGTTAGTGTTAGTGTTAGTGTTAGGGTTAGGGTTAGTGTTAGTGTTAGTGTTAGTGTTAGGGTTAGTGTTAGTGTTAGTGTTAGTGTTAGGGTTAGTGTTAGTTTTAGTTTTAGTGTTAGTGTTAGTGTTAGTGTTAGGGCTAGGGTTAGGGTTAGGGTTATTGTTAGTGTTAGTGTTAGTGTTACGGCTAGGGTTAGGGTTAGTGTTAGTGTTAGGGTTAGTGTTAGGGTTAGTGTTAGGGTTAGTGTTAGGGTGAGTGTTAGGGTTAGTGTTAGTGTTAGTGTTAGGGTTAGGGTTAGTGTTAGGGTTAGTGTTAGTGTTAGTGTTAGGGTTAGTGTTAGGGTTAGTGTTAGTGTTAGTGTTAGGGTTAGTGTTAGTGTTAGTGTTAGTTTTAGTGTTAGTGTTAGTGTTAGTGTTAGGGTTAGTGTTAGGGTTAGTGTTAGGTTTAGTGTTAGTGTTAGGGTTAGGGTTAGTGTTAGTGTTAGTGTTAGTGTTAGGGTTAGGGTTAGTGTTAGGGTTAGTGTTAGTGTTAGTGTTAGTGTTAGTGTTAGGGTTAGGGTCAGTGTTAGTGTTAGTGTTAGTGTTAGTGTTAGGGTTAGGGTTAGTGTTAGTGTTAGTGTTAGTGTTAGTGTTAGGGTTAGTGTTAGTGTTAGGGTTAGGGTTAGTGTTAGTGTTAGGGTTAGGGTTAGGGTTAGTGTTAGTGTTAGTGTTAGTGTTAGTGTTAGTGTTAGTGTTAGTGTTAGGGTTAGTGTTAGTGTTAGGGTTAGTGTTAGGGTTAGTGTTCGGGTTAGTGTTAGTGTTAGTGTTAGTGTTAGGGTTAGTGTTAGGGTTAGTGTTAGGGTTAGGGTTAGGGTTAGGGTTAGTGTTAGTGTTAGGGTTATTGTTAGGGTTAGTGTTAGGGTTAGGGTTAGGGTTAGTGTTAGTGTTAGTGTTAGTGTTAGTGTTAGTGTTAGGGTTAGGGTTAGTGTTAGTGTTAGTGTTAGTGTTAGTGTTAGGGTTAGGGTTAGTGTTAGTGTTAGTGTTAGTGTTAGGGTTAGTGTTAGTGTTAGTGTTAGTGTTAGGGTTAGTGTTAGTTTTAGTTTTAGTGTTAGTGTTATTTTTAGTGTTAGGGCTAGGGTTAGGGTTAGGGTTATTGTTAGTGTTAGTGTTAGTGTTACGGCTAGGGTTAGGGTTAGTGTTAGGGTTAGTGTTAGGGTGAGTGTTAGGGTTAGTGTTAGTGTTAGTGTTAGGGTTAGGGTTAGTGTTAGGGTTAGTGTTAGTGTTAGTGTTAGGGTTAGTGTTAGGGTTAGTGTTAGTGATAGTGTTAGGGTTAGTGTTAGTGTTAGTGTTAGTTTTAGTGTTAGTGTTAGTGTTAGTGTTAGGGTTAGTGTTAGGGTTAGTGTTAGGTTTAGTGTTAGTGTTAGGGTTAGGGTTAGTGTTAGTGTTAGTGTTAGTGTTAGGGTTAGGGTTAGTGTTAGGGTTAGTGTTAGTGTTAGTGTTAGTGTTAGTGTTAGGGTTAGGGTCAGTGTTAGTGTTAGTGTTAGTGTTAGTGTTAGGGTTAGGGTTAGTGTTAGTGTTAGTGTTAGTGTTAGTGTTAGGGTTAGTGTTAGTGTTAGTGTTAGTGTTAGTGTTAGTGTTAGTGTTAGGGTTAGTGTTAGGGTTAGTGTTAGTGTTAGTGTTAGTGTTAGGGTTAGGGTTAGTGTTAGTGTTAGTGTTAGTGTTAGTGTTAGTGTTAGTGTTAGGCTAGGGTTAGTGTTAGTGTTAGGGTTAGGGTTAGTGTTAGTGTTAGTGTTAGTGTTAGGGTTAGGGTTAGTGTTAGGGTTAGTGTTAGTGTTAGTGTTAGTGTTAGTGTTAGGGTTAGGGTCAGTGTTAGTGTTAGTGTTAGTGTTAGTGTTAGGGTTAGGGTTAGTGTTAGTGTTAGTGTTAGTGTTAGGGTTAGGGTTAGTGTTAGTGTTAGTGTTACTGTTAGTGTTAGTGTTAGTGTTAGGGTTAGTGTTAGGGTTAGTGTTAGTGTTAGTGTTAGTGTTAGGGTTAGGGTTAGTGTTAGTGTTAGTGTTAGTGTTAGTGTTAGTGTTAGTGTTAGTGTTAGGCTAGGGTTAGTGTTAGTGTTAGTGTTACGGCTAGGGTTAGGGTTAGTGTTAGTGTTAATGTTAGTGTTAGTGTTAGTGTTAGGGCTAGGGTTAGTGTTAGGGCTAGGGTTAGGGTTAGTGTTAGTGTTAGGGTTAGTGTTAGGGTTAGTGTTAGTGTTAGTGTTAGTGTTAGTGTTAGGGTTAGTGTTAGGGTTAGTGTTAGTGTTAGTGTTAGTGTTAGGGTTAGGGTTAGTGTTAGTGTTAGTGTTAGGGTTAGTGTTAGTGTTAGGGTTAGGGTTAGTGTTAGGGTTAGTGTTAGGGTTAGGGTTAGGGTTAGTGTTAGTGTTAGTGTTAGGGTTAGTGTTAGTGTTAGGGTTAGTGTTGTTGTTAGTGTTAGTGTTGTTGTTAGTGTTAGGGTTAGTGTTAGTGTTAGGGTTAGGGTTAGTGTTAGGGTTAGGGTTAGGGTTAGTGTTAGTGTTAGGGTTAGTGTTAGTGTTAAGGTTAGGGTTAGGGTTAGTGTTAGTGTTAGTGGGTTAGGGTTAGGGTTAGTGTTGTTGTTAGTGTTAGGGTTATTTTTAGGGTTAGTGTTAGGGTTAGGGTTAGGGTTACCCAAGTGTTTAGTTTGACAAATATATTGAAAAGCGGTTAGGGTTAGGGTTAGGGTTAGAGGGTTAGGGTTAGTGTTAGTGTTAGGGTTAGGGTTAGGGTTAGGGTTAGGGTTAGGGTTAGTGTTAGGGTTAGGGTTAGGGTCAGTGTTAGGGTTAGTGTTAGGGTTAGGGTTAGTGTTAGTGTTAGGGTTAGGGTTAGTGTTAGGGTTAGGGTTAGGGTTAGGGTTAGGGTTAGGGTTAGGGTTAGTGTTAGTGTTAGGGTTAGGGTTAGTGTTAGTGTTAGTGTTAGGGTTAGTGTTAGTGTTAGTGTTAATGTTAGTGTTAGTGTTAGGGCTAGGGTTAGTGTTAGTGTTAGTGTTAGGGTTAGTGTTAGTGTTAGGGTTAGTGTTAGGGTTAGTGTTAGTGTTAGGGTTAGTGTTCGGGTTAGTGTTAGGGTTAGTGTTAGGGTTAGTGTTAGTGTTAGTGTTAGGGTTAGGGTTAGGGTTAGGGTTAGTGTTAGTGTTAGTGTTAGTTTTAGTGTTAGGGTTAGTGTTAGTGTTAGGGTTAGTGTTAGGGTTAGTGTTCGGGTTAGTGTTAGGGTTAGTGTTAGTGTTAGGGTTAGTGTTAGGGTTAGTGTTAGGGTTAGTGTTAGTGTTAGTGTTAGGGTTAGTGTTAGTGTTAGGGTTAGGGTTAGTGTTAGGGTTAGTGTTAGTGTTAGGGTTAGGGTTAGTGTTAGTGTTAGGGTTAGGGTTAGGGTTAGTGTTAGTGTTAGTGTTAGTGTTAGTGTTAGTGTTAGTGTTAGTGTTAGGGTTAGTGTTAGTGTTAGGGTTAGTGTTAGGGTTAGTGTTCGGGTTAGTGTTAGGGTTAGTGTTAGTGTTAGGGTTAGTGTTAGGGTTAGTGTTAGGGTTAGGGTTAGGGTTAGGGTTAGGGTTAGTGTTAGTGTTAGGGTTATTGTTAGGGTTAGTGTTAGGGTTAGGGTTAGGGTTAGTGTTAGTGTTAGTGTTAGTGTTAGTGTTAGTGTTAGTGTTAGGGTTAGGGTTAGTGTTAGTGTTAGTGTTAGTGTTAGTGTTAGGGTTAGGGTTAGTGTTAGTGTTAGTGTTAGTGTTAGGGTTAGTGTTAGTGTTAGTGTTAGTGTTAGTGTTAGGGTTAGTGTTAGTTTTAGTGTTAGTGTTAGTGTTAGTGTTAGGGCTAGGGTTAGGGTTAGGGTTATTGTTAGTGTTAGTGTTAGTGTTACGGCTAGGGTTAGGGTTAGTGTTAGTGTTAGGGTTAGTGTTAGGGTTAGTGTTAGGGTTAGTGTTAGGGTTAGTGTTAGGGTTAGTGTTAGTGTTAGTGTTAGGGTTAGGGTTAGTGTTAGGGTTAGTGTTAGTGTTAGTGTTAGGGTTAGTGTTAGTGTTAGGGTTAGTGTTAGTGTTAGTGTTAGGGTTAGTGTTAGTGTTAGTGTTAGTGTTAGTTTTAGTGTTAGTGTTAGTGTTAGTGTTAGGGTTAGTGTTAGGGTTAGTGTTAGGGTTAGTGTTAGTGTTAGGGTTAGGGTTAGTGTTAGTGTTAGTGTTAGTGTTAGGGTTAGGGTTAGGGTTAGTGTTAGGGTTAGTGTTAGTGTTAGTGTTAGTGTTAGATTTAGTGTTAGGGTTAGGGTCAGTGTTAGTGTTAGTGTTAGTGTTAGTGTTAGGGTTAGGGTTAGTGTTAGTGTTAGTGTTAGTGTTAGGGTTAGGGTTAGTGTTAGTGTTAGTGTTAGTGTTAGTGTTAGTGTTAGTGTTAGGGTTAGTGTTAGGGTTAGTGTTAGTGTTAGTGTTAGTGTTAGGGTTAGGGTTAGTGTTAGTGTTAGTGTTAGTGTTAGTGTTAGTGTTAGTGTTAGTGTTAGGCTAGGGTTAGTGTTAGTGTTAGTGTTAGGGTTAGTGTTAGTGTTAGTGTTAGGGTTAGTGTTAGGGTTAGTGTTCGGGTTAGTGTTAGGGTTAGTGTTAGTGTTAGGGTTAGTGTTAGGGTTAGTGTTAGTGTTAGTGTTAGGGTTAGTGTTAGTGTTAGGGTTAGTGTTAGGGTTAGTGTTAGGGTTAGTGTTAGTGTTAGGGTTAGGGTTAGTGTTAGTGTTAGTGTTAGTGTTAGGGTTAGTGTTAGTGTTAGGGTTAGTGTTAGGGTTAGTTTTCGGGTTAGTGTTGGGTTTACTGTTAGTGTTAGGGTTAGTGTTAGGGTTAGTGTTAGGGTTAGTGTTAGGGTTAGTGTTAGTGTTAGGGTTAGGGTTAGTGTTAGTGTTAGTGTTAGGGTTAGGGTTAGGGTTAGTGTTAGTGTTAGTGTTAGTGTTAGGGTTAGGGTTAGTGTTAGTGTTAGTGTTAGGGTTAGGGTTAGGGTTAGTGTTAGTGTTAGTGTTAATGTTAGTGTTAGTGTTAGGGCTAGGGTTAGTGTTAGTGTTAGTGTTAGGGTTAGTGTTAGTGTTAGGGTTAGTGTTAGGGTTAGTGTTAGTGTTAGGGTTAGTGTTCGGGTTAGTGTTAGGGTTAGTGTTAGGGTTAGTGTTAGTGTTAGTGTTAGGGTTAGGGTTAGGGTTAGGGTTACGGTTAGTGTTAGTGTTAGTGTTAGTGTTAGGGTTAGTGTTAGTGTTAAGGTTAGTGTTAGGGTTAGTGTTCGGGTTAGTGTTAGGGTTAGTGTTAGTGTTAGGGTTAGTGTTAGGGTTAGTGTTAGGGTTAGTGTTAGTGTTAGTGTTAGGGTTAGTGTTAGTGTTAGGGTTAGGGTTAGTGTTAGGGTTAGTGTTAGTGTTAGGGTTAGGGTTAGTGTTAGTGTTAGGGTTAGGGTTAGGGTTAGTGTTAGTGTTAGTGTTAGTGTTAGTGTTAGTGTTAGTGTTAGTGTTAGTGTTAGGGTTAGTGTTAGTGTTAGGGTTAGTGTTAGGGTTAGTGTTCGGGTTAGTGTTAGGGTTAGTGTTAGTGTTAGGGTTAGTGTTAGGGTTAGTGTTAGGGTTAGGGTTAGGGTTAGGGTTAGGGTTAGTGTTAGTGTTAGGGTTATTGTTAGGGTTAGTGTTAGGGTTAGGGTTAGGGTTAGTGTTAGTGTTAGTGTTAGTGTTAGTGTTAGGGTTAGGGTTAGTGTTAGTGTTAGTGTTAGTGTTAGTGTTAGGGTTAGGGTTAGTGTTAGTGTTAGTGTTAGTGTTAGGGTTAGTGTTAGTGTTAGTGTTAGTGTTAGGGTTAGTGTTAGTTTTAGTGTTAGTGTTAGTGTTAGTGTTAGGGCTAGGGTTAGGGTTAGGGTTATTGTTAGTGTTAGTGTTAGTGTTACGGCTAGGGTTAGGGTTAGTGTTAGTGTTAGGGTTAGGGTTAGTGTTAGGGTTAGGGTTAGTGTTAGGGTTAGTGTTAGGGTTAGTGTTAGGGTTAGTGTTAGTGTTAGTGTTAGGGTTAGGGTTAGTGTTAGGGTTAGTGTTAGTGTTAGTGTTAGGGTTAGTGTTAGTGTTAGGGTTAGTGTTAGTGTTAGTGTTAGGGTTAGTGTTAGTGTTAGTGTTAGTTTTAGTGTTAGTGTTAGTGTTAGTGTTAGGGCTAGGGTTAGGGTTAGGGTTAGGGTTAGTGTTAAGGTTAGTGTTAATGTTAGTGTTAGTGTTAGTGTTAGGGCTAGGGTTAGTGTTAGTGTTAGTGTTAGTGTTAGTGTTAGTGTTAGTGTTAGTGTTAGGGTTAGTGTTAGTGTTAGTGTTAGTGTTATTTTTAGGGCTAGGGTTAGTGTTAGTGTTAGTGTTAGGGCTATGGTTAGGGTTAGTGTTAATGTTAGTGTTAGTGTTAGGGCTAGGGTTAGTGTTAATGTTAGTGTTAGTGTTAGTGTTAGTGTTAGGGCTAGGGTTAGGGTTAGTTTTAGTGTTAGTGTTAATGTTAGTGTTAGTGTTAGGGCTAGGGTTAGTGTTAGTGTTAGGGTTAGTGTTAGTGTTAGTGTTAGGGTTAGTGTTAGGGTTAGTGTTAGTGTTAGGGTTAGTGTTCGGGTTAGTGTTAGGGTTAGTGTTAGTGTTAGGGTTAGTGTTAGGGTTAGTGTTAGTGTTAGGGTTAGGGTTAGGGTTAGTGTTAGTGTTAGGGTTAGGGTTAGGGTTAGGGTTAGGGTTAGTGTTAGTGTTAGTGTTAGGGTTAGTGTTAGTGTTAGGGTTAGTGTTAGGGTTAGTGTTCGGGTTAGTGTTATGGTTAGTGTTAGTGTTAGTGTTAGGGTTAGGGTTAGTGTTAGTGTTAGGGTTAGGGTTAGGGTTAGGGTTAGTGTTAGTGTTAGTGTTAGTGTTAGTGTTAGTGTTAGGGTTAGTGTTAGTGTTAGTGTTAGGGTTAGTGTTAGGGTTAGTGTTCGGGTTAGTGTTAGGGTTAGTGTTAGTGTTAGGGTTAGTGTTAGGGTTAGTGTTAGTGTTAGTGTTAGGGTTAGTGTTAGTGTTAGGGTTAGTGTTAGGGTTAGTGTTAGGGTTAGGGTTAGTGTTAGTGTTAGGGTTAGGGTTAGGGTTAGTGTTAGTGTTAGTGTTAGTGTTAGTGTTAGGGTTAGTGTTAGTGTTAGGGTTAGTGTTAGGGTTAGTTTTCGGGTTAGTGTTAGGGTTAGTGTTAGTGTTAGGGTTAGTGTTAGGGTTAGTGTTAGGGTTAGTGTTAGGGTTAGTGTTAGTGTTAGGGTTAGGGTTAGTGTTAGTGTTAGTGTTAGGGTTAGGGTTAGGGTTAGTGTTAGTGTTAGTGTTAGGGTTAGGGTTAGTGTTAGTGTTAGTGTTAGGGTTAGTGTTAGTGTTAGTGTTAATGTTAGTGTTAGTGTTAGGGCTAGGGTTAGTGTTAGTGTTAGTGTTAGGGTTAGTGTTAGTGTTAGGGTTAGTGTTAGGGTTAGTGTTAGTGTTAGGGTTAGTGTTCGGGTTAGTGTTAGGGTTAGTGTTAGGGTTAGTGTTAGTGTTAGTGTTAGGGTTAGGGTTAGGGTTAGGGTTAGTGTTAGTGTTAGTGTTAGTGTTAGGGTTAGTGTTAGTGTTAGGGTTAGTGTTAGGGTTAGTGTTCGGGTTAGTGTTAGGGTTAGTGTTAGTGTTAGGGTTAGTGTTAGGGTTAGTGTTAGGGTTAGTGTTAGTGTTAGTGTTAGGGTTAGTGTTAGTGTTAGGGTTAGGGTTAGTGTTAGGGTTAGTGTTAGTGTTAGGGTTAGGGTTAGTGTTAGTGTTAGGGTTAGGGTTAGGGTTAGTGTTAGTGTTAGTGTTAGTGTTAGTGTTAGTGTTAGTGTTAGTGTTAGGGTTAGTGTTAGTGTTAGGGTTAGTGTTAGGGTTAGTGTTCGGGTTAGTGTTAGGGTTAGTGTTAGTGTTAGGGTTAGTGTTAGGGTTAGTGTTAGGGTTAGGGTTAGGGTTAGGGTTAGGGTTAGTGTTAGTGTTAGGGTTATTGTTAGGGTTAGTGTTAGGGTTAGGGTTAGGGTTAGTGTTAGTGTTAGTGTTAGTGTTAGTGTTAGTGTTAGTGTTAGTGTTAGGGTTAGGGTTAGTGTTAGTGTTAGTGTTAGTGTTAGTGTTAGGGTTAGGGTTAGTGTTAGTGTTAGTGTTAGTGTTAGGGTTAGTGTTAGTGTTAGTGTTAGTGTTAGTGTTAGGGTTAGTGTTAGTTTTAGTGTTAGTGTTAGTGTTAGTGTTAGGGCTAGGGTTAGGGTTAGGGTTATTGTTAGTGTTAGTGTTAGTGTTACGGCTAGGGTTAGGGTTAGTGTTAGTGTTAGGGTTAGTGTTAGGGTTAGTGTTAGGGTTAGTGTTAGGGTTAGTGTTAGGGTTAGTGTTAGTGTTAGTGTTAGGGTTAGGGTTAGTGTTAGGGTTAGTGTTAGTGTTAGTGTTAGGGTTAGTGTTAGTGTTAGGGTTAGTGTTAGTGTTAGTGTTAGGGTTAGTGTTAGTGTTAGTGTTAGTTTTAGTGTTAGTGTTAGTGTTAGTGTTAGGGTTAGTGTTAGGGTTAGTGTTAGGGTTAGTGTTAGTGTTAGGGTTAGGGTTAGTGTTAGTGTTAGTGTTAGTGTTAGGGTTAGGGTTAGGGTTAGTGTTAGGGTTAGTGTTAGTGTTAGTGTTAGTGTTAGATTTAGTGTTAGGGTTAGGGTCAGTGTTAGTGTTAGTGTTAGTGTTAGTGTTAGGGTTAGGGTTAGTGTTAGTGTTAGTGTTAGTGTTAGGGTTAGGGTTAGTGTTAGTGTTAGTGTTAGTGTTAGTGTTAGTGTTAGTGTTAGGGTTAGTGTTAGGGTTAGTGTTAGTGTTAGTGTTAGTGTTAGGGTTAGGGTTAGTGTTAGTGTTAGTGTTAGTGTTAGTGTTAGTGTTAGTGTTAGTGTTAGGCTAGGGTTAGTGTTAGTGTTAGTGTTACGG
Source organism: Eucyclogobius newberryi (assembly GCF_026437365.1). Classification (NCBI taxonomy): domain Eukaryota; kingdom Metazoa; phylum Chordata; class Actinopteri; order Gobiiformes; family Gobiidae; genus Eucyclogobius; species Eucyclogobius newberryi. The sequence goes on from NW_027315724.1 coordinate 2,478,994, forward strand.
CTAGGGTTAGGGTTAGTGTTAGTGTTAATGTTAGTGTTAGTGTTAGTGTTAGGGCTAGGGTTAGTGTTAGGGCTAGGGTTAGGGTTAGTGTTAGTGTTAGGGTTAGTGTTAGGGTTAGTGTTAGTGTTAGTGATGAAGCCTGCGTAATTTCAGCCTGGAAGACCTAACTCCATCCTACATCAAGGCCACCATGGAAGGACCCCTCTCCCCAGCGCCATCATCGCACTCAAGCGGGCGTGGCCTGGGCGTGGCCTGTCCGTCTGTGAGAGTCAGATCCCTCACTTCACCCTGGACTCTCCCAGGTTTCTGCGCTTATCCCAAAGAGATTATGCAGCTTTTCCTGGCCAAAGAAGTAGGGTGAAAGGTCAGGGGGCGTCTGAACCATGGCCCCCGCTCCTCATCCCCAATCAACGCTCCCAGTGACTCCTCCCTGCTCCCAATCAGCACCAGGCGGTCGCATTTAAGCCCTCAGGCAGATGGCTCGGCCGCTCAAACCGTACTGCGACCCACCGCCTCCCCAGCTCCTCCTCTACATTCCCCTCATCCTCTACCTCCTCTTCACATCTACCACCACCAGGCTCCAGGCTCCGGGGGGAGACATCTAATACAAATAGATCATGGAGGGCCCATGATTGCAACGTCTTCCGCCGGGGTCTGAGCGCCAAATAACTCACGGATAAAGCTTGCTAAACAGACCATTCTCGTGGTCTCTTTGTCTCTCCAGGGTGAATTAGTGTTAGGGTTAGAGTTAGTGTTAGTGTTAGGGTTAGTGTTAGTGTTAGGGTTAGGGTTAGTGTTAGGGTTAGGGTTAGGGTTAGTGTTAGGGTTAGGGTTAGGGTTAGGGTTAGGGTTAGTGTTAGGGTTAGGGTTAGTGTTAGGGTTAGGGTTAGGGTTAGTGTTAGTGTTAGTGTTAGGGTTAGGGTTAGTGTTAGGGTTAGTGTTAGGGTTAGGGTTAGGGTTAGTGTTAGTGTTAGTGTTAGGGTTAGTGTTAGTGTTAGGGTTAGTGTTGTTGTTAGTGTTAGTGTTGTTGTTAGTGTTAGGGTTAGTGTTAGTGTTAGGGTTAGGGTTAGTGTTAGGGTTAGGGTTAGGGTTAGGGTTAGTGTTAGTGTTAGGGTTAGGGTTAGTGTTAGGGTTAGTGTTAGGGTTAGGGTTAGGGTTAGGGTTAGGGTTAGGGTTAGTGTTAGTGTTAGGGTTAGTGTTAGTGTTAAGGTTAGGGTTAGGGTTAGTGTTAGTGTTAGTGGGTTAGGGTTAGGGTTAGTGTTGTTGTTAGTGTTAGGGTTAGTGTTAGGGTTAGTGTTAGGGTTAGGGTTAGGGTTACCCAAGTGTTTAGTTTGACAAATATATTGAAAAGCGGTTAGGGTTAGGGTTAGGGTTAGAGGGTTAGGGTTAGTGTTAGTGTTAGGGTTAGGGTTAGGGTTAGGGTTAGGGTTAGTGTTAGGGTTAGTGTTAGGGTTAGGGTTAGGGTCAGTGTTAGGGTTAGTGTTAGGGTTAGGGTTAGTGTTAGTGTTAGGGTTAGGGTTAGTGTTAGGGTTAGGGTTAGGGTTAGGGTTAGTGTTCGGGTTAGTGTTAGGGTTAGTGTTAGTGTTAGGGTTAGTGTTAGGGTTAGTGTTAGGGTTAGTGTTAGTGTTAGTGTTAGGGTTAGTGTTAGTGTTAGGGTTAGGGTTAGTGTTAGGGTTAGTGTTAGTGTTAGGGTTAGGGTTAGTGTTAGTGTTAGGGTTAGGGTTAGGGTTAGTGTTAGTGTTAGTGTTAGTGTTAGTGTTAGTGTTAGTGTTAGTGTTAGGGTTAGTGTTAGTGTTAGGGTTAGTGTTAGGGTTAGTGTTCGGGTTAGTGTTAGTGTTAGTGTTAGTGTTAGGGTTAGTGTTAGTGTTAGGGTTAGTGTTAGGGTTAGGGTTAGGGTTAGGGTTAGTGTTAGTGTTAGGGTTATTGTTAGGGTTAGTGTTAGGGTTAGGGTTAGGGTTAGTGTTAGTGTTAGTGTTAGTGTTAGTGTTAGTGTTAGGGTTAGGGTTAGTGTTAGTGTTAGTGTTAGTGTTAGTGTTAGGGTTAGGGTTAGTGTTAGTGTTAGTGTTAGTGTTAGGGTTAGTGTTAGTGTTAGTGTTAGTGTTAGGGTTAGTGTTAGTTTTAGTTTTAGTGTTAGTGTTAGTGTTAGTGTTAGGGCTAGGGTTAGGGTTAGGGTTATTGTTAGTGTTAGTGTTAGTGTTACGGCTAGGGTTAGGGTTAGTGTTAGTGTTAGGGTTAGTGTTACGGTTAGTGTTAGGGTTAGTGTTAGGGTGAGTGTTAGGGTTAGTGTTAGTGTTAGTGTTAGGGTTAGGGTTAGTGTTAGGGTTAGTGTTAGTGTTAGTGTTAGGGTTAGTGTTAGGGTTAGTGTTAGTGTTAGTGTTAGGGTTAGTGTTAGTGTTAGTGTTAGTTTTAGTGTTAGTGTTAGTGTTAGTGTTAGGGTTAGTGTTAGGGTTAGTGTTAGGTTTAGTGTTAGTGTTAGGGTTAGGGTTAGTGTTAGTGTTAGTGTTAGTGTTAGGGTTAGGGTTAGTGTTAGGGTTAGTGTTAGTGTTAGTGTTAGTGTTAGTGTTAGGGTTAGGGTCAGTGTTAGTGTTAGTGTTAGTGTTAGTGTTAGGGTTAGGGTTAGTGTTAGTGTTAGTGTTAGTGTTAGTGTTAGGGTTAGTGTTAGTGTTAGGGTTAGGGTTAGTGTTAGTGTTAGGGTTAGGGTTAGGGTTAGTGTTAGTGTTAGTGTTAGTGTTAGTGTTAGTGTTAGTGTTAGTGTTAGGGTTAGTGTTAGTGTTAGGGTTAGTGTTAGGGTTAGTGTTCGGGTTAGTGTTAGTGTTAGTGTTAGTGTTAGGGTTAGTGTTAGGGTTAGTGTTAGGGTTAGGGTTAGGGTTAGGGTTAGTGTTAGTGTTAGGGTTATTGTTAGGGTTAGTGTTAGGGTTAGGGTTAGGGTTAGTGTTAGTGTTAGTGTTAGTGTTAGTGTTAGTGTTAGGGTTAGGGTTAGTGTTAGTGTTAGTGTTAGTGTTAGTGTTAGGGTTAGGGTTAGTGTTAGTGTTAGTGTTAGTGTTAGGGTTAGTGTTAGTGTTAGTGTTAGTGTTAGGGTTAGTGTTAGTTTTAGTTTTAGTGTTAGTGTTATTTTTAGTGTTAGGGCTAGGGTTAGGGTTAGGGTTATTGTTAGTGTTAGTGTTAGTGTTACGGCTAGGGTTAGGGTTAGTGTTAGGGTTAGTGTTAGGGTGAGTGTTAGGGTTAGTGTTAGTGTTAGGGTTAGGGTTAGTGTTAGGGTTAGTGTTAGTGTTAGTGTTAGGGTTAGTGTTAGGGTTAGTGTTAGTGTTAGTGTTAGGGTTAGTGTTAGTGTTAGTGTTAGTTTTAGTGTTAGTGTTAGTGTTAGTGTTAGGGTTAGTGTTAGGGTTAGTGTTAGGTTTAGTGTTAGTGTTAGGGTTAGGGTTAGTGTTAGTGTTAGTGTTAGTGTTAGGGTTAGGGTTAGTGTTAGGGTTAGTGTTAGTGTTAGTGTTAGTGTTAGTGTTAGGGTTAGGGTCAGTGTTAGTGTTAGTGTTAGTGTTAGTGTTAGGGTTAGGGTTAGTGTTAGTGTTAGTGTTAGTGTTAGTGTTAGGGTTAGTGTTAGTGTTAGTGTTAGTGTTAGTGTTAGTGTTAGTGTTAGGGTTAGTGTTAGGGTTAGTGTTAGTGTTAGTGTTAGTGTTAGGGTTAGGGTTAGTGTTAGTGTTAGTGTTAGTGTTAGTGTTAGTGTTAGGCTAGGGTTAGTGTTAGTGTTAGGGTTAGGGTTAGTGTTAGTGTTAGTGTTAGTGTTAGGGTTAGGGTTAGTGTTAGGGTTAGTGTTAGTGTTAGTGTTAGTGTTAGTGTTAGGGTTAGGGTCAGTGTTAGTGTTAGTGTTAGTGTTAGTGTTAGGGTTAGGGTTAGTGTTAGTGTTAGTGTTAGTGTTAGGGTTAGGGTTAGTGTTAGTGTTAGTGTTACTGTTAGTGTTAGTGTTAGTGTTAGGGTTAGTGTTAGGGTTAGTGTTAGTGTTAGTGTTAGTGTTAGGGTTAGGGTTAGTGTTAGTGTTAGTGTTAGTGTTAGTGTTAGTGTTAGTGTTAGGCTAGGGTTAGTGTTAGTGTTAGTGTTACGGCTAGGGTTAGGGTTAGTGTTAGTGTTAATGTTAGTGTTAGTGTTAGTGTTAGGGCTAGGGTTAGTGTTAGGGCTAGGGTTAGGGTTAGTGTTAGTGTTAGGGTTAGTGTTAGGGTTAGTGTTAGTGTTAGTGATGAAGCCTGCGTAATTTCAGCCTGGAAGACCTAACTCCATCCTACATCAAGGCCACCATGGAAGGACCCCTCTCCCCAGCGCCATCATCGCACTCAAGCGGGCGTGGCCTGGGCGTGGCCTGTCCGTCTGTGAGAGTCAGATCCCTCACTTCACCCTGGACTCTCCCAGGTTTCTGCGCTTATCCCAAAGAGATTATGCAGCTTTTCCTGGCCAAAGAAGTAGGGTGAAAGGTCAGGGGGCGTCTGAACCATGGCCCCCGCTCCTCATCCCCAATCAACGCTCCCAGTGACTCCTCCCTGCTCCCAATCAGCACCAGGCGGTCGCATTTAAGCCCTCAGGCAGATGGCTCGGCCGCTCAAACCGTACTGCGACCCACCGCCTCCCCAGCTCCTCCTCTACATTCCCCTCATCCTCTACCTCCTCTTCACATCTACCACCACCAGGCTCCAGGCTCCGGGGGGAGACATCTAATACAAATAGATCATGGAGGGCCCATGATTGCAACGTCTTCCGCCGGGGTCTGAGCGCCAAATAACTCACGAATAAAGCTTGCTAAACAGACCATTCTCGTGGTCTCTTTGTCTCTCCAGGGTGAATTAGTGTTAGGGTTAGAGTTAGTGTTAGTGTTAGGGTTAGTGTTAGTGTTAGGGTTAGGGTTAGTGTTAGGGTTAGGGTTAGGGTTAGTGTTAGGGTTAGGGTTAGGGTTAGGGTTAGTGTTAGGGTTAGGGTTAGGGTTAGTGTTAGGGTTAGGGTTAGGGTTAGTGTTAGTGTTAGGGTTAGGGTTAGTGTTAGGGTTAGTGTTAGGGTTAGGGTTAGGGTTAGGGTTAGTGTTAGTGTTAGTGTTAGGGTTAGTGTTAGTGTTAGGGTTAGTGTTGTTGTTAGTGTTAGTGTTGTTGTTAGTGTTAGGGTTAGTGTTAGTGTTAGGGTTAGGGTTAGTGTTAGGGTTAGGGTTAGGGTTAGTGTTAGTGTTAGGGTTAGTGTTAGTGTTAAGGTTAGGGTTAGGGTTAGTGTTAGTGTTAGTGGGTTAGGGTTAGGGTTAGTGTTGTTGTTAGTGTTAGGGTTATTTTTAGGGTTAGTGTTAGGGTTAGGGTTAGGGTTACCCAAGTGTTTAGTTTGACAAATATATTGAAAAGCGGTTAGGGTTAGGGTTAGGGTTAGAGGGTTAGGGTTAGTGTTAGTGTTAGGGTTAGGGTTAGGGTTAGGGTTAGGGTTAGGGTTAGTGTTAGGGTTAGGGTTAGGGTCAGTGTTAGGGTTAGTGTTAGGGTTAGGGTTAGTGTTAGGGTTAGGGTTAGTGTTAGGGTTAGGGTTAGGGTTAGGGTTAGGGTTAGGGTTAGTGTTCGGGTTAGTGTTAGTGTTAGGGTTAGTGTTAGGGTTAGTGTTAGGGTTAGTGTTAGTGTTAGTTTTAGGGTTAGTGTTAGTGTTAGGGTTAGGGTTAGTGTTAGGGTTAGTGTTAGTGTTAGGGTTAGGGTTAGTGTTAGGGTTAGGGTTAGGGTTAGTGTTAGTGTTAGTGTTAGTGTTAGTGTTAGTGTTAGTGTTAGTGTTAGTGTTAGTGTTAGGGTTAGTGTTAGGGTTAGTGTTCGGGTTAGTGTTAGGGTTAGTGTTAGTGTTAGGGTTAGTGTTAGGGTTAGTGTTAGGGTTAGGGTTAGGGTTTGTGTTAGTGTTAGGGTTATTGTTAGGGTTAGTGTTAGGGTTAGGGTTAGGGTTAGTGTTAGTGTTAGTGTTAGTGTTAGTGTTAGTGTTAGTGTTAGTGTTAGGGTTAGGGTTAGTGTTAGTGTTAGTGTTAGTGTTAGGGTTAGGGTTAGTGTTAGTGTTAGGGTTAGTGTTAGTGTTAAGGTTAGGGTTAGGGTTAGTGTTAGTGTTAGTGGGTTAGGGTTAGGGTTAGTGTTGTTGTTAGTGTTAGGGTTAGTGTTAGGGTTAGTGTTAGGGTTAGGGTTAGGGTTACCCAAGTGTTTAGTTTGACAAATATATTGAAAAGCGGTTAGGGTTAGGGTTAGGGTTAGAGGGTTAGGGTTAGTGTTAGTGTTAGGGTTAGGGTTAGGGTTAGGGTTAGGGTTAGTGTTAGGGTTAGTGTTAGGGTTAGGGTTAGGGTCAGTGTTAGGGTTAGTGTTAGGGTTAGGGTTAGTGTTAGTGTTAGGGTTAGGGTTAGTGTTAGGGTTAGGGTTAGGGTTAGGGTTAGGGTTAGGGTTAGGGTTAGTGTTCGGGTTAGTGTTAGGGTTAGTGTTAGTGTTAGGGTTAGTGTTAGGGTTAGTGTTAGGGTTAGTGTTAGTGTTAGTGTTAGGGTTAGTGTTAGTGTTAGGGTTAGGGTTAGTGTTAGGGTTAGTGTTAGTGTTAGTGTTAGGGTTAGGGTTAGTGTTAGGGTTAGGGTTAGGGTTAGTGTTAGTGTTAGTGTTAGTGTTAGTGTTAGTGTTAGTGTTAGTGTTAGTGTTAGTGTTAGTGTTAGGGTTAGTGTTAGTGTTAGGGTTAGTGTTAGGGTTAGTGTTCGGGTTAGTGTTAGGGTTAGTGTTAGTGTTAGGGTTAGTGTTAGGGTTAGTGTTAGGGTTAGGGTTAGGGTTAGGGTTAGTGTTAGTGTTAGGGTTATTGTTAGGGTTAGTGTTAGGGTTAGGGTTAGGGTTAGTGTTAGTGTTAGTGTTAGTGTTAGTGTTAGTGTTAGGGTTAGGGTTAGTGTTAGTGTTAGTGTTAGTGTTAGTGTTAGGGTTAGGGTTAGTGTTAGTGTTAGTGTTAGTGTTAGGGTTAGTGTTAGTGTTAGTGTTAGTGTTAGGGTTAGTGTTAGTTTTAGTGTTAGTGTTAGTGTTAGTGTTAGGGCTAGGGTTAGGGTTAGGGTTATTGTTAGTGTTAGTGTTAGTGTTACGGCTAGGGTTAGGGTTAGTGTTAGTGTTAGGGTTAGTGTTAGGGTTAGTGTTAGGGTTAGTGTTAGGGTTAGTGTTAGTGTTAGTGTTAGGGTTAGGGTTAGTGTTAGGGTTAGTGTTAGTGTTAGTGTTAGGGTTAGTGTTAGTGTTAGGGTTAGTGTTAGTGTTAGTGTTAGGGTTAGTGTTAGTGTTAGTGTTAGTTTTAGTGTTAGTGTTAGTGTTAGTGTTAGGGTTAGGGTTAGTGTTAGGGTTAGTGTTAGGGTTAGTGTTAGTGTTAGGGTTAGGGTTAGTGTTAGTGTTAGTGTTAGTGTTAGGGTTAGGGTTAGTGTTAGGGTTAGTGTTAGTGTTAGTGTTAGTGTTAGTGTTAGTGTTAGGGTTAGGGTCAGTGTTAGTGTTAGTGTTAGTGTTAGTGTTAGGGTTAGGGTTAGTGTTAGTGTTAGTGTTAGTGTTAGGGTTAGGGTTAGTGTTAGTGTTAGTGTTAGTGTTAGTGTTAGTGTTAGTGTTAGTGTTAGTGTTAGGGTTAGTGTTAGGGTTAGTGTTAGTGTTAGTGTTAGTGTTAGGGTTAGGGTTAGTGTTAGTGTTAGTGTTAGTGTTAGTGTTAGTGTTAGTGTTAGTGTTAGGCTAGGGTTAGTGTTAGTGTTAGTGTTACGGCTAGGGTTAGGGTTAGTGTTAGTGTTAATGTTAGTGTTAGTGTTAGTGTTAGGGCTAGGGTTAGTGTTAGGGCTAGGGTTAGGGTTAGTGTTAGTGTTAGGGTTAGTGTTAGGGTTAGTGTTAGTGTTAGTGATGAAGCCTGCGTAATTTCAGCCTGGAAGACCTAACTCCATCCTACATCAAGGCCACCATGGAAGTACCCCTCTCCCCAGCGCCATCATCGCACTCAAGCGGGCGTGGCCTGGGCGTGGCCTGTCCGTCTGTGAGAGTCAGATCCCTCACTTCACCCTGGACTCTCCCAGGTTTCTGCGCTTATCCCAAAGAGATTATGCAGCTTTTCCTGGCCAAAGAAGTAGGGTGAAAGGTCAGGGGGCGTCTGAACCATGGCCCCCGCTCCTCATCCCCAATCAACGCTCCCAGTGACTCCTCCCTGCTCCCAATCAGCACCAGGCGGTCGCATTTAAGCCCTTAGGCAGATGGCTCGGCCGCTCAAACCGTACTGCGACCCACCGCCTCCCCAGCTCCTCCTCTACATTCCCCTCATCCTCTACCTCCTCTTCACATCTACCACCACCAGGCTCCAGGCTCCGGGGGGAGACATCTAATACAAATAGATCATGGAGGGCCCATGATTGCAACGTCTTCCGCCGGGGTCTGAGCGCCAAATAACTCACGAATAAAGCTTGCTAAACAGACCATTCTCGTGGTCTCTTTGTCTCTCCAGGGTGAATTAGTGTTAGGGTTAGAGTTAGTGTTAGTGTTAGGGTTAGTGTTAGTGTTAGGGTTAGGGTTAGTGTTAGGGTTAGGGTTAGGGTTAGTGTTAGGGTTAGGGTTAGGGTTAGGGTTAGTGTTAGGGTTAGGGTTAGTGTTAGGGTTAGGGTTAGGGTTAGTGTTAGTGTTAGGGTTAGGGTTAGTGTTAGGGTTAGTGTTAGGGTTAGGGTTAGGGTTAGTGTTAGTGTTAGTGTTAGGGTTAGTGTTAGTGTTAGGGTTAGTGTTGTTGTTAGTGTTAGTGTTGTTGTTAGTGTTAGGGTTAGTGTTAGTGTTAGGGTTAGGGTTAGTGTTAGGGTTAGGGTTAGGGTTAGGGTTAGTGTTAGTGTTAGGGTTAGGGTTAGTGTTAGGGTTAGTGTTAGGGTTAGGGTTAGGGTTAGGGTTAGTGTTAGTGTTAGGGTTAGTGTTAGTGTTAAGGTTAGGGTTAGGGTTAGTGTTAGTGTTAGTGGGTTAGGGTTAGGGTTAGTGTTGTTGTTAGTGTTAGGGTTAGTGTTAGGGTTAGTGTTAGGGTTAGGGTTAGGGTTACCCAAGTGTTTAGTTTGACAAATATATTGAAAAGCGGTTAGGGTTAGGGTTAGAGGGTTAGGGTTAGTGTTAGTGTTAGGGTTAGGGTTAGGGTTAGTGTTAGGGTTAGTGTTAGGGTTAGGGTTAGGGTCAGTGTTAGGGTTAGTGTTAGGGTTAGGGTTAGTGTTAGTGTTAGGGTTAGGGTTAGTGTTAGGGTTAGGGTTAGGGTTAGGGTTAGGGTTAGTGTTAGGGTTAGTGTTAGGGTTAGGGTTACCCAAGTGTTTAGTTTGACAAATATATTGAAAAGCACAGAATGCAACGATTTAGTAAAATTCTTAAGGGAAACAAAGCTGATAAATAGAATTTGATGTGTAGATGCATAAGTGCAGATCCTCTGACTCACACTCCAGCCCAACAGGTGGCGCACTGCACCTAACGCTGGTTAACACCCGCCAAAAACCCAAGAAGAAGAAGAAGCGGGAGGAACAACATGGCGGCTCTGTGGCGCTGGAAGGCGCATCTCTCTGTTTTCAGGTAAACTTGGACAGATTTCTCTCTTCATCTACTCAGCTGCTTGTACACGTTGCTAAGAGTGAAACTATCAGTTGTCATGGGAATGTTCCGGAATATTGTGACATCCGGAAGTTCCCAGATTGACTCATGATCAGAGGCGACGCAACGACATCAGAGAAATATGACAACACAACAATCCACAATCCACCAGGTCTGCTCCTACACCAGGTCTGCTCCTACACCAGGTCTGCTCCTACACCAGGTCTGCTCCTACATCAGGTCTGCTCCTACATCAGGTCTGCTCCTACACCAGGTCTGCTCCTACATCAGGTCTGCTCCTACACCAGGTCTGCTCCTACATCAGGTCTGCTTCGTGTGGCAGAGACACGTAACACACATTACATGTGTAACACACGTGTGTTACACGTTACACATGTAACACACGTGTGTTACACGTTACACATGTAACACACGTGTGTTACACGTTACACATGTAACACACGTGTGTTACACGTTACACATGTAACACACGTGTGTTACATGTGTAACACACGTGTAACACACGCACTTGTCTCTTCTAGGACTTGATTATGTATCTATGATTCATTGACGGAACCCGGGGCCTCCAGGTGCTGCATTATTCTCACGCGTCCGTCACATGGATCATAACAGTCCAACTGTTTGACCTGCTCCAATGCTAATCATGTGTTGGCATGTTAGCATGTTAGCATAATTCACTGCACTTAAGACACATCTGCGTTTTAAATCCAGCTGCTCCTTTTGTAGAATGTATTTTGTTGTGGTTTATATCAGCTCAAAGTAAAGATTAGGACTGTTCTAATACACCTGAAGAACAATGACACTCTGAAGATCTGTGTGAGGAACAATGACACGCTGAAGATCTGTGTGAGGAACAATGACACTGAAGATCTGTGCGAGGAACAATGACACACTGAAGATCTGTGTGAGGAACAATGACACACTGAAGATCTGTGTGAGGAACAATGACACACTGAAGATCTGTGCGAGGAACAATGACACACTGAAGATCTGTGTGAGGAACAATGACACACTGAAGATCTGTGCGAGGAACAATGACACACTGAAGATCTGTGTGAGGAACAATGACACGCTGAAGATCTGTGTGAGGAACAATGACACGCTGAAGATCTGTGAGGAACAATGACACACTGAAGATCTGTGTGAGGAACAATGACACGCTGAAGATCTGTGTGAGGAACAATGACACGCTGAAGATCTGTGTGAGGAACAATGACACGCTGAAGATCTGTGTGAGGAACAATGACACGCTGAAGATCTGTGTGAGGAACAATGACACGCTGAAGATCTGTGTGAGGAACAATGACACGCTGAAGATCTGTGTGAGGAACAATGACACACTGAAGATCTGTGTGAGGAACAATGACACACTGAAGATCTGTGTGAGGAACAATGACACGCTGAAGATCTGTGTGAGGAACAATGACACGCTGAAGATCTGTGTGAGGAACAATGACACACTGAAGATCTGTGTGAGGAACAATGACACGCTGAAGATCTGTGTGAGGAACAATGACACACTGAAGATCTGTGTGAGGAACAATGACACGCTGAAGATCTGTGCGAGGAACAATGACACACTGAAGATCTGTGTGAGGAACAATGACACGCTGAAGATCTGTGTGAGGAACAATGACACACTGAAGATCTGTGTGAGGAACAATGACACACTGAAGATCTGTGTGAGGAACAATGACACGCTGAAGATCTGTGAGGAACAATGACACACTGAAGATCTGTGTGAGGAACAATGACGCACTTATATTATATAATGTATTATGTGCAGACTGCAGTGCAGATTAGGGTTAAGTTCTTCTGTCTGAAGTCTGCAGTGTAGAGGGTGAAGAGAAAGGGCGCGAGGACGGTGCCCTGGGGCCCCCACACTGCAGGGCCCCACACTGCAGGTCCCCCACACTGCAGGGCCCCCACACTGCAGGTCCCCCACACTGCAGGTCCCCACACTGCAGGTCCCCACACTGCAGGTCCCCACACTGCAGGTCCCCCACACTGCAGGTCCCCCACACTGCAGGTCCGAGTGTCAGACACACAGTTCCGGGCTCTCACAAACTGGGGTCGGTCTGTGAGGTCGTCCAGGATCCACTCTGCAGGTCGTACTCCACACCAGCTCGTCCCTCGGGAGCCGTCCCCAGCTCGTCCCTCGGGAGCCGTCCCCAGCTCGTCCCTCGGGAGCCGTCCCCAGCTCGTCCCTCGGGAGCCGTCTCCAGCTCGTCCCTCGGGAGCCGTCTCCAGCTCGTCCCTCGGGAGCCGTCTCCAGCTCGTCCCTCGGGAGCCGTCTCCAGCTCGTCCCTCGGGAGCCGTCTCCAGCTCGTCCCTCGGGAGCCGTCTCCAGCTCGTCCCTCGGGAGCCGTCTCCAGCTCGTCCCTCGGGAGCCGTCTCCAGCTCGTCCCTCGGGAGCCGTCTCCAGCTCGTCCCTCAGGAGCCGTCTCCAGCTCGTCCCTCAGGAGCCGTCTCCAGCTCGTCCCTCAGGAGCTGATGGTGTTGAAGGAACAGGGCCCTCACAGGTTGAACAGTTCTGAAGATCTGATGAGACTGGATTGTCTAAATGAAGCAGGTTTAATCTTGCATCATGAACACCTCACGCCCAGAGAAGAGAACACAGACGCCAATGGTTTTCAAACAGAGATGTCAAATTCAACTTTAAAATTTAATTAAACAAAAGTGATCAATTCACCCAAAAAACAACATTTTTTGTCGTCTTAAATGTCATATTTTCACGTACATGAGATGTCTGACCTGTCATACGTCTTGATCTTGAGTCGTCTGTTTGTTTGTGTTTCAGGAGGAACTGTCGCATTGTCCTGACTCATGTGGAACCTGCCGCACAGAAAGTAGGAACAAGAACTGCTTTGTTTACAAGTATAGGTTCTTTAGCCGTGGGGACTACGCTGTGTGCAGTACCATTCAAACCGGTGAGTCAATCAAAGGAGCGATACTCCAGGGGCCCCTGTGTCCCAGACGCGAGGTAAACCTGGTCAAATATATCTTTTACTGATGACAATTGTAACGTTGAATTTGTATTAATTCTAAAAACATTGGACATGATGGACAAGTTGTCCTGCGATTGTGGCTACAGACCTCCAGGACGTCCTTTACGTGACCTCAACCAGGACATCCTTTACTTGACATCAACCAGGACGTCCTTTACGTGACCTCCACCAGGACGTCCTTTACGTGACCTCCACCAGGACGTCCTTTACGTGACCTCAACCAGGACGTCCTTTACGTGACCTCAACCAGGACGTCCTTTACGTGACCTCAACCAGGACGTCCTTTACTTGACCTCCACCAGGACGTCCTTTACGTGACCTCAACCAGGACGACCTTCACGTGACCTCCACCAGGACGTCCTTTACGTGACCTCAACCAGGACGACCTTCACATGACCTCCACCAGGACGTCCTTTACGTGACCTCAACCAGGATGTCCTTTACGTGACCTCAACCAGGATGTCCTTTACGTGACCTCCACCAGGACGTCCTTTACGTGACATCAACCAGGACGACCTTCACGTGACCTCCACAGGACGTCCTTTACGTGACCTCAACCAGGACGACCTTCACGTGACCTCCACCAGGACGTCCTTTACGTGACCACAACCAGGACGACCTTCACGTGACCTCCACCAGGACGTCCTTTACGTGACATCAACCAGGACGACCTTCACGTGACCTCCACCAGGACGTCCTTTACGTGACCTCAACCAGGACGATCTTCACGTGACCTCCACCAGGACGTCCTTTACGTGACCTCAACCAGGACGACCTTCAAGTGACCTCCACCAGGACGACCTTCACGTGACCTCCACCAGGACGACCTTCACGTGACCTCCACCAGGACGACCTTCACGTGACCTCCACCAGGACGACCTTCACGTGACCTCCACCAGGACGACCTTCACGTGACCTCCACCAGGACGTCCTTCACGTGACCTCCACCAGGACGACCTTCACGTGACCACCAGGACGACCTTCACGTGACCTCCACCAGGACGACCTTCACGTGACCTCCACCAGGACGACCTTCACGTGACCTCCACCAGGACGTCCTTTACGTGACCTCCACCAGGACGACCTTCACGTGACCACCAGGACGACCTTCACGTGACCTCCACCAGGACGACCTTCACGTGACCTCCATCCACAGCTCCCTGACTGTCATTAGTTTACTTTTTATGTGACACTTTAATCATCGTCGTAACATTAGCTTATTGTTTCTTAGTCTATTTAAGGAGATGAAAACATAATGAGTGCAGACCCCTGGTCCTGGTCCTGGTCCTGGTGTAGACACATGCATTTGTCCTTAAACTTCTTTCACCTCATTAACCCCAAGAAAGGAGGAGAGACACACAAGAGAGTTAATGCTTGGGGAAGGCTAACAAGGCTAACATGACCACCGTGGCTCCTGGAGGGATCCAATCTCAGATCCAGTGGAGCTGGACCCACTCAGCAGGAGAACCAGTTCTACCCCTATTCATCCTTTAAAAGAACAATCAAACATTTACAACCATTATTGGACTATTTGTTATTAAAGTATACCGAGAGTCATGTGGTGCCGGGGGTTCCTGTACAGGTCTTATACCGAGAGTCATGTGGTGCCGGGGGTTCCTGTACAGGTCTTATACTGAGAGTCATGTGGTGCCGGGGGTTCCTGTACAGGTCTTATACCGAGAGTCATGTGGTGCCGGGGGTTCCTGTACAGGTCTTATACCGAGAGTCATGTGGTGCCGGGGGTTCCTGTACAGGTCTTATACTGAGAGTCATGTGGTGCCGGGGGTTCCTGTACAGGTCTTATACCGAGAGTCATGTGGTGCCGGGGGTTCCTGTACAGGTCTTATACCGAGAGTCATGTGGTGCCGGGGGTTCCTGTACAGGTCTTATACTGAGAGTCATGTGGTGCCGGGGGTTCCTGTACAGGTCTTATACCGAGAGTCATGTGGTGCCGGGGGTTCCTGTACAGGCCTTATACTGAGAGTCATGTGGTGCCGGGGGTTCCTGTACAGGTCTTATACCGAGAGTCATGTGGTGCCGGGGGTTCCTGTACAGGCCTTATACTGAGAGTCATGTGGTGCCGGGGGTTCCTGTACAGGCCTTATACTGAGAGTCATGTGGTGCCGGGGGTTCCTGTACAGGTCTTATACTGAGAGTCATGTGGTGCCGGGGGTTCCTGTACAGGTCTTATACTGAGAGTCATGTGGTGCCGGGGGTTCCTGTACAGGTCTTATACTGAGAGTCATGTGGTGCCTGAGGTTCCTGTACAGGCCTTATACTGAGAGTCATGTGGTGCCGGGGGTTCCTGTACAGGTCTTATGCTGAGAGTCATGTGGTGCCTGAGGTTCCTGTACAGGTCTTATACTGAGAGTCATGTGGTGCCGGGGGTTCCTGTACAGGTCTTATACTGAGAGTCATGTGGTGCCTGAGGTTCCTGTACAGGTCTTATACTGAGAGTCATGTGGTGCCGGGGGTTCCTGTACAGGTCTTATACTGAGAGTAATGTGGTGCCTGAGGTTCCTGTACAGGTCTTATACTGAGAGTCATGTGGTGCCGGGGGTTCCTGTACAGGCCTTATACTGAGAGTAATGTGGTGCCTGAGGTTCCTGTACAGGTCTTATACTGAGAGTCATGTGGTGCCGGGGGTTCCTGTACAGGCCTTATACTGAGAGTAATGTGGTGCCTGAGGTTCCTGTACAGGCCTTATACTGAGAGTCATGTGGTGCCTGAGGTTCCTGTACAGGTCTTATACTGAGAGTCATGTGGTGCCTGAGGTTCCTGTACAGGTCTTATACTGAGAGTCATGTGGTGCCGGGGGTTCCTGTACAGGTCTTATACTGAGAGTCATGTGGTGCCTGAGGTTCCTGTACAGAGTCATGAGGAGGAAGTGAAGAATCCCTGGCTCAAATCTGTTCTTACAACATGGAAGGAGCTGATCAGAACAAACTAAACACACATGTTACAAACTTAAACTGGTAAAACTTTATGACCAAAGGTTTTGTACAAATAGAACTGATCTGAGACTCAAGGTCTAGAGGACAAAAGGTCTGGAGGACAAAAGATCTGGAGGACAAAAGATCTGGAGGACAAAAGGTCTAAAGGTTTTTCACCAGATGTAAAAGAGAATTACATGAAAAGCTTTGATATGTTGAAGAATCCTTTTTGGACAAACAGGACTTTTATAGGTTTTTACAGATAAAGAGTTATAATAAGGCCAAATAAATAGTGTGTTTCCGGTAAGATTAAAAAAAGAAAATTCATTATTATTTTGAATCCTGGCACAGACAGTTCTTTCCTCAGAAGTGAGCGCTTCACCTTCAAGTGTCCTTAAAGGTGCAGATATTGAATATAATAGTTCTCTCTAAACGAGTCCAACCACAGGAAAAGAGCCATGAGCAGACGACAGAGCGGCTCCGCCCTGTTCTGCAAATAATACATTCAGAATATTTAAAATAGTTATAATTAGATATTTGCATTTTTGACCAAAACAGCACTTTGCAAATTGCACTTGAATTAAAACTATAATGACATAATCTTCTGATTATGTTAATGATTATTAATTAAAATTTTTGGACTTGACATAAAATGTTCTCAATCTAGAAGCCTTTTTATTTGGTTTATAAGGTATTTTAAAGTCTCGGCACAAAGGAATAGAAATAAGTGTTTTCTAAAATAATCCTTCCTGAGGCTTTAGTTCCATCTGCACTTTTCTTGTGTTTGAAGAAATGGAGTGACTGTTCCTGTTCTACAAAAGATCTATGATCTCTATTGTTCTGTGATGGTTAATGCTGGATGTGATTGACAGGTGGAGACCCTCTCTCATGACTCCCTGATCAGAAGAGCCGCCTCGTTAGTGACGGACAGCTCCAGCACCTTCCTCTCCCAGAGCACGCTCGCACTCACAGAAGCCATCACGCAGTATTCACAGGTGAGCGGCTCTCAGCTGCCCGTACACACGGCTCACCGTACACACGGCTCACCGTACACACGGCTCACCTTCCACACGGCTCACCCTCCACACGGCTCACCGTACACACGGCTCACCGTACACAAGGCTCACCCTCCACACGGCTCACCGTCCACACGGCTCACCCTCCACACGGCTCACCCTCCACACGGCTCACCGTACACAAGGCTCACCGTACACACGGCTCACCGTCCACACGGCTCACCGTCCACACGGCTCACCGTCCACACGGCTCACCGTCCACACGGCTCACCGTACACAAGGCTCACCGTCCACACGGCTCACACGGCTCACCGTCCACACGGCTCACCGTCCACACGGCTCACCGTCCACACGGCTCACCGTCCACACGGCTCACCGTCCACAAGGCTCACCGTCCACACGGCTCACCGTCCACACGGCTCACACGGCTCACCGTCCACACGGCTCACCGTCCACACGGCTCACCGTCCACACGGCTCACACGGCTCACCGTACACACGGCTCACCGTCCACACGGCTCACCGTCCACACGGCTCACCGTACACAAGGCTCACCGTCCACACGGCTCACACGGCTCACCGTCCACACGGCTCACCGTCCACACGGCTCACCGTCCACACGGCTCACCGTCCACACGGCTCACCGTCCACAAGGCTCACCGTCCACACGGCTCACACGGCTCACCGTCCACACGGCTCACCGTCCACACGGCTCACCGTCCACACGGCTCACCATACAATAATATCGCAATATGGCGATATTGCAATTATCGATATATTGTCTATAATAACTACTGTCGGTGTAATCCCTCATTGGTCCAGGCGTGTTCCATAGTAGAAAAAGCTTCAGTTGCAGTCATCTGGACTCAGTTTGAAAAAATAGACGTTTCGACTCTCATCCAAGAGTCATTGTCAATAACAGAATTTAGGTCGAGAACTCCGATATTAATACTGTTCTGTGGTAAGACCCGCCCATTGGGAGGAGCCTTCCTGAAGTAGAAAGAGTTGTTTGTTTCAACAGAAACTCCCCCCTTGTATCTACCGAGCCTATTCAGAATCTTAATGGCCTATTAGAATCCTCTTTGTCTTTGTGAGACCCTGGCTCAACCACCCTGAGTACCTGATTAGCATCTGAATGTCCTCTACCTTTCCAGGGGTTCAGAATCCCATTATAAATAACAGGAAGATTAAACCTAAGCCCTCCATTTCTGTTTAAAGAAGGTCTTTCTTTTTTGACAAAAATAGCTTCCTTGACTCCTCTTTCAAACCATCTTTTCTCCTGCTTAAAACCTTCACCTCACCGTCTTCAAACGAGTGATTAGAGGCTTCAAGATGGAGATGCACGGCGCTCTGAGGTCCTGAACTTGTATTTCTTCTGTGCTGATAAAGCCTCTTGTGTAGAGGCTGTTTCGTCTCACCTATGTAACGTTCTTTACAGCTTTCTTCACTGCATTGGACAGAATAAACTACATTGCTCTGTTTTGGAGTCGGCAACTTGTCCTTAGGGTGAACCAGTTTTTGTCTTAAAGTGTTTCCTGGTTTAAAATAAACAGGGACTTCGTGTTGTCTAAAAATTCTCTGCAGTTTTTCCGACAGGCCAGACACATAAGGGATAGAGACACCCTTCCTTCTCTGTTCAGTTTCCCTTTTGTCCTGCTTCTTGGTTCTCTTCACTCTGTTGAGAGCCCAAGCGGGGTAACCACAGGCTGAGAGGGCATTTCGGACATGTTTTTCCTCTTTCTTCTTGCTCTCTGAGCTGGTGGGCACACCAGCTCAGAGAGCATACTGAGTCCAGATGACTACAACTGAAGCTTTTTCTACTATATAATAACTACTAATAACTTTTTTTTGTAAATGTATTTTTTGTTGAAACACAATGAAAAATAAACAACTTTTATCCAAGTTGTTAAAAGGCTCCATGAGATGTCATGCTGGCCCTTTAAGGGGCGGAGCCGAGACCACCGACAAGCGCAGCAGTGAGAGAGGGAGTTCACCATCGAAGTTTAGTGTTTAAATGATCAGTTGCTTTGCCTCCCCAGTCCAGCAGTGTGTGTGTGATATAAGACCACACACACCTGTATAATATACGGGTGAAGTGTCTTGCCCGAGGACACCACAACACTAACGTCCATGTCTCTCTTGTATTCATGGTGGTGGAGCAGGCGGTGCACACGCTGATCGCTCTGCACAGAGGATACATGGACTCTGTGGGGACGCTGAGTCCAGCCCAGGAGGACGTGGTGTGGCAGGTCATCATAGGTCAGAGGTCAGAGGTGAGGCCACACGAGCGCCACACACGAGCGCCACACACGAGCGCCACACACGAGCGCCACACACGAGCGCCACACACGAGCGCCACACACGAGCGCCACACACGAGCGCCACACACGAGCGCCACACACGAGCGCCACACGAGCGCCACACACGAGCGCCACACACGAGCGCCACACACGAGCGCCACACACGAGCGCCACACACGAGCGCCACACACGAGCGCTGGACTCTGTCTTTGGGCCTCGGGACTCTGTCTTTGGGCCTCGGGACTCTGTCTTTGGGCCTCGGGACTCTGTCTTTGGGCCTCGGGACTCTGTCTTTGGGCCTCGGGACTCTGTCTTTGGGCCTCGGGACTCTGTCTTTGGGCCTCGGGACTCTGTATTTGGGCCTCGGGACTCTGGGCCTCGGGACTCCTGTCATGGACATGTCCAGCAGCTCTCTGGCGCCTCCTCCTGCAGCAGTGAAAAAAGCTCGAAATGCACTGACATTATAATGGACATGTATAAAATGGACATTATTTATGTACATATAATATAGACTGTGCTCTTATGTTATTTGTATTAATTGTATAGTATTAGATGCACCTCTCCTTGAACCGACACCTTAACGTGGTGGAGGGGTTTGAGCGCCCGAATGATCCCGGGAGCTATGTTGTCGGGGGCTTCATGCCCCTGGTCGGGTCTCCCAAGGCAAACAGGTCCTAGGTGACGGGTCAGACAAAGATTGGTTCAGAAGCCTCTTATGATGACTACAAGAAAAAGGCAGTTTACGTCGCCCGGATCGGCGTCACCGGGGCCCCATCCTGGAGCCAGGCCTGGGATGGGTGCTCCATGGCGAGCGCCTGGTGGCCGGGTCTTACCCCACGGGGCCCGGCCGGGCACAGCCCGAAAGAGCGACGTGGGGCCGCCCTCCCGTGGGCCCACCACCCGCAGGAGGATCCATAAGGGGCCGGTGCAGAGAGATCTGGGTGGCAGTCGACAGCAGGGGCCTCGGCGACCAGATCTCCAGACACAGAGACTAACTCTGGGGACATGGAATGTCCCCTCACTGGGGGGGAGGAGCCTGAGCTTGTGCGGGAGGTTGAGCGATACGACTAGATATAGTCGGCCTCACCTCCAGCACAGTTTGGGGTCTGGAACCCATCTCCTCGAGAGGGGCTGGACGCTCCACTTCTCGGGTGTTGCCTGCGGGGAGAGGCGGGGCTGGTGTGGGCGAGGCTGGTGTGGGCTTGCTTATAACCCCTCAGCTCAGCTGCCACATGTTGGAGTTTACCCCAGTGAACGAGAGGGTCGCGTCCCTTCGCCTTCGGGTGGGGGACAGGTCTCTCACTGTTGTGGCGGCCTACGGGCCGAACAGCAGTGCAGAGTACCCGGCCTTCTTGGAGTCCTTGGGAGGGGTACTGGACAGTTCACCGACCGGGGACTCCGTTGTTCTACTGGGGGACTTCAACGCCCACGTGGGCAATGACAGTGACACCTGGAGAGGGGTGATCGGGAAGAACGGCTTCTCCGATCTGAACCCGAGCGGTGTTCAGTTATTGGACTTCTGTGCCACGGATTGTCCATAACGAACACCATGTTCAAGCACAAGGTCCATCAGTGCACATGGCACCAGGACACCCTAGGCCGGAGGTCAATGTAACTTTGTTGTCGTGTCATCAGACCTCCAGCCGCGTGTCTTGGACACTCGGGTGAAGAGAGGGGCAGAGTTGTCAACCGATCACCACCTGGTGGTGAGGTGGATCCGCTGGCGGAGGAGGAAGCCGGACAGACTTGGCAGACCCAAGCGCATTGTGAGGGTCTGTTGGGAACGTCTAGTGGAGCCCTCTGTCAGCAGAGAATTCAACTCACACCTCCAGGAGAGCTTCTCCCATGTCCCGGGGGAGGCTGGGGACATTGAGTCCGAGTGGACCATGTTCTCCGCCTCCATTGTTGATGCAGCTTCTCGGAGCTGTGGTCACAAGGTCTCCGGTGCCTGTCGTGGCGGCAACCCCCGAACCTGGTGGTGGACACCGGAAGTAAGGGATGCCGTCAGGCTGAAGAAGGAGGCCTATCAGGCCACTCTGGCTTGTAGGTCTCCGGAGGTCATCGACGGGTATCGGCAGGCCAAGCGAGCCGCGGCTCGTGCTGTCGCAGAGGCAAAAACCCGGGCCTGGGAGGAGTTTGGGGAGGCCATGGAGGAGGACTATTGGTCGGCACCAAAGAAATTCTGGCAAACCGTCCGGCGCCTCAGGAGGGGGAAGCAGTGTCTCACCAACACCGTTTACGGTGCGGGTGGAGGCCTGCTGACCTCGACTGGGGATGTCGTCGGACGGTGGAAGGAATACTTTGAGGATCTCCTTAATCCCTCGGTCACGTCTTCTGAAGAGGAAGTAGAGACCGGGGACTCGGAGGCTGGCTCATCCATCACCCAAGCTGAAGTCACTGAGGTTGTTCGCAAACTCCTCGGTGGCAGGGCTCCGGGGGTGGATGAGATCCGCCCTGAGTACCTAAAGTCTCTGGATGTTGTAGGACTGTCTTGGTTGACACGTCTCTGCAACATCGCGTGGCGGTCGGGGACAGTGTCTCTGGACTGGCAGACCGGGGTGGTGGGGACCTGCAGTGTGGGGGGACCTGCAGTGTGGGGGCCCTGCAGTGTGGGGGCCCTGCAGTGTGGGGGCCCTGCAGTGTGGGGGCCCTGCAGTGTGGGGGCCCTGCAGTGTGGGGGACCTGCAGTGTGGGGGACCCCCAGTGTGGGGGACCCCCAAGTGTCTGGGGAGAAGGAAGTCTGGGAGTCCCTGCTCAGACTGCTGCCGCCGCGACCCTGCCCCGGATAAAGCGGCAGAAGATGGATGGATGGATGGAGTATTAGATGCAACTGAAGCTAACGGCTCAGCTTTCACCAAATCAAACACAGACTCCTGACATGGTGTGACTCATATTGTTGCTTTCCCTGCAGATCAATGAGAGGAGGGAGGACTGCCAGCGTCTGGACCTGACCTGGTCCTGTGCAGTGAGGATGTGTGAAGTGGCCTCAGAAGCAGCCTACTCCTCAGGTGCGTGGCTCCTTAACCCCTGACCCCTGACCCCAGGGTCTGTCCAGACTGGACTGAGCTCACTGAAGCGGGACAGACCCCAGGGTCTGCTAATCACTCTGATCCTGTCCCAGATGCCCTGCCACCAACCGAGCAGTTTAAAGATCCCATAGTAGTCTAAGGGTTTAGTTATGAAATATCACCCATATCTTGGACCCGCCCACAAACCCGGAAATGTAAACGGCTTAGTTTGAGATTCTGCCCCTCCCACCCCGTGACGTAGTCTCAGTGAGAGCGTGTGTAAAAGGTCGATTGAAATATAGAGATTTAGTCTTGATCTAGGGTTGATCGAGACGTTTTCTGTCATTGACTGTTGAAGCCTGACCCCTGGACTGTTGAAGCCTCTGACCCCTGGACTGTTGAAGCCTCTGACCCCTGGACTGTTGAAGCCTCTGACCCCTGGACTGTTGAAGCCTCTGACCCCTGGACTGTTGAAGCCTCTGACCCCTGGACTGTTGAAGCCTGACCCCTGGACTGTTGAAGCCTCTGACCCCTGGACTGTTGAAGCCTCTGACCCCTGGACTGTAGAAGCCTGACCCCTGGACTGTAGAAGCCTGACCCCTGGACTGTTGAAGCCTCTGACCCCTGGACTGTTGAAGCCTGACCCCTGGACTGTTGAAGCCTCTGACCCCTGGACTGTTGAAGCCTCTGACCCCTGGACTGTTGAAGCCTCTGACCCCTGGACTGTTGAAGCCTCTGACCCCTGGACTGTTGAAGCCTCTGACCCCTGGACTGTTGAAGCCTCTGACCCCTAGACTGTTGAAGCCTCTGACCCCTGGACTGTTGAAGCCTGACCCCTGGACTGTTGAAGCCTCTGACCCCTGGACTGTTGAAGCCTCTGACCCCTGGACTGTTGAAGCCTCTGACCCCTGGACTGTTGAAGCCTCTGACCCCTAGACTGTTGAAGCCTCTGACCCCTGGACTGTTGAAGCCTCTGACCCCTGGACTGTTGAAGCCTCTGACCCCTGGACTGTTGAAGCCTCTGACCCCTGGACTGAAGCCTCTGACCCCTGGACTGTTGAAGCCTCTGACCCCTAGACTGTTGAAGCCTCTGACCCCTGGACTGTTGAAGCCTCTGACCCCTGGACTGTTGAAGCCTCTGACCCCTGGACTGTTGAAGCCTCTGACCCCTGGACTGTTGAAGCCTCTGACCCCTGGACTGTTGAAGCCTGACCCCTGGACTGTTGAAGCCTCTGACCCCTGGACTGTTGAAGCCTCTGACCCCTGGACTGTTGAAGCCTCTGACCCCTGGACTGTAGAAGCCTCTGACCCCTGGACTGTTGAAGCCTCTGACCCCTGGACTGTAGAAGCCTCTGACCCCTGGACTGTTGAAGCCTCTGACCCCTGGACTGTAGAAGCCTGACCCCTGGACTGTTGAAGCCTCTGACCCCTGGACTGTAGAAGCCTGACCCCTGGACTGTAGAAGCCTGACCCCTGGACTGACCCCTGGCGGTCACTCCGAGTCAAAAAGTGGCGACGATTTGCATCTTTTTTTTTGCCTTCAAAGTAAAAAAAAATAAGAATTTACCTACCGACCGACCCACTTGAAAAATGTTGGCTCGGGTTACAGCGGCCTGATCAAAATCCTAAAGCTGCTCTTTGTTGGTGGATGAAGCTTTGCTCATGTCTTCGCTCTTGTGTGCAGGAGCAGACCAGGCGTGTGTCACCCTCAGGACCATGGTGGAGCTGGCCCTCACTCATGTGGAGGAGCTGCGCAAACTCTCTGCAGATGCTGAAAAACTCTTAACTCAAACTAAAGTGCTGGAGGTGGAGCGGATGGCCCCTGCACACCGCACTGAGGGGGAGGGGCCTGAGGAGGAGGAGGTGCCTGAGGCCTACCTCCGAGAAGACTAGATCCAGCATGTGACCCCAATGCTCTGCACAAACGCACTGCATCACGTTGAAACTCCATTTCTAGTGCTGATCGGATGTGTTCACGTGACGATGTCGATCATTGATCATGTTCATCGTTCAAGCCCAACAAAGACTTAAAGGTGCAAATGTGAAACAAACAAACATAACAACTCTTAATAAATACAGTTTTGAACACACAAGGATGTTTTTTGTGTGCACTTTTGAGGGCCACTGCTCTAATGCCGTGTGAAGGGCGTGTCCAGGTCTGTATGCTGCTGATGGATCCACCCATACCACCAGCCTCTCTCAAGTCCAGTCCTTTTACTTTTGGCTTGTAGGCTTTAAAAGACAGGACAATATGAAGGGGCCACAGGGGCCCTACGTGTGCCACAGGGGCCCTACGTGTGCCACAGCGGCCCTACGTGGGGCCCTACGTGTGCCACAGGGGCCCTACGTGGGGCCCTACGTGGGGCCCTACGTGTGCCACAGGGGCCCTACGTGGGGCCCTACGTGTGCCACAGGGGCCCTACGTGTGCCACAGGGGCCCTACGTGGGGCCCTACGTGGGCCACAGGGGCCCTACGTGGGGCCCTACGTGTGCCACAGGGGCCCTACGTGGGGCCCTACGTGTGCCACAGGGGCCTTAGTTCAGCAGATGGCAGGTTCAACCCTCAGAGGAGACGCTTACATAGGGTCCTGGAACACCAACTAGTCCAGAGGTGCCCAATACGTCGATCACGATCTACCAGTCAATCTCAGAGGCCGTGAGCGCCGATCCCGCCGGAGCGCCGACCCCAGAGTGCCGGCCCCGGAGCCCCGGAGCGCCAGCCGTGTATGCAAGCTGTCAAAGGAAGAAGAGAGGAAGTTCTGGTTAAGCTCAACCTTCTCTCATTTAGCGTTTAGTTGTGGTCACTATATTTTATTTTCAAAATACTCGGCTGTATTAAATGTTCTAGTTAAACAGCAGATTTTCTCTCCTTTTTATATTGCACATTTGTACATGATAAACAATATTAGGCTATTAATGAAAGCTACATTGTGTTTCTAAAAACCTGTTTAATACTGACAATAAAAATATTACTAAAATATAGCCGCAAGCGGCAATGATTAGCCCTCGCCACGCCGCCGCAAGAGGAGGGCGTGGCTAACGCGCCCCAATTGTCCTTTTATTACATCTACTGCTGAATCTGTGACGCTGTCACATCTTCTCCCCTTTGTTTTACCATCAAAAAGCTATTTTATTTTGAATTCTTGGCAAAATGTGCGGCTTTGCCGCACAGACACCGTGACTCTTTGAATAAAAATGTGAATAACTTTTGATGGTCCTGAAGATGAGTCTCACCAGATTTCAGGTTAATAGGGCTGACGCCCTGAGGGGGAGTTTGTGAAAGTCTAAAGTGTAAACATGTTCTGGCGATTTCCCCATTGGAATAACATGGGAGGTTTTGGTCATCGCTACGGCAACGCCATAACAATTATGACATGGGTCTCATTGACTTTTTTGATGGGGCCAAAATTGAGTTTTGTGTCAAATTTCATAAAATTTCGCAAAACTAAACATTTAACCTCCATATAGGGGGCGCTGTGGCGCCAAATTAATATGTTTCACCTCAAGTAGGTTTAGGGCAAAGAGTTTAACAACTGATTCTAATTTGACGCAATTCGGACTTTATCTGCGCAAACGGCAGAAATGTTAAATTTGGGAGATTTCTGAAATTCTAGCTACAGTTTGTGGCTTCGCCGCACAGAGACCGTGAGAGGTATCAATGTAATTTGAATAACTTTTGACGTCCCACTCCTCAGTAGCATTTTCAACAAATTTCAGCTTTTTAGGGCCAACGCCCTGAGAGGAGTTCATAAAAGTACCACGTTTGGAAAAACTCCGAAGTCATGCTTAGCCATTTTTGAAGCAATATGGCCGACATTTGGTTGGGCGGACGGCGTTGCCGTAATAATATTTTTTACTTCTCTTGTCACAATCTACGTCTGCGCCAAATTTCATGATTCTACGATCAGATTTTTTTGGGGTCATTTCCTATCTCTCAATGCATTTTTGGTACATTTGGGGGCGCTGACGCGCCAATTTTTTTATTTTAGAAAAGGGAAATAGCCAGAATGTAGAGAGGCACGATTTTTAGAGGCGTGCAAATTTTTGTGACTTTTTGTCAATGTTCACTGGGTGAAAAATAGGGGGGTTGGTCCCGAGAAGAAAGAAGAAGAAAGAAGAATAATATTCCGATGCGAAAACAATGTTTCCCATTTTTCAAATATCATAAACTATACATTTTCAGAAAGCGCTTGCGCTTTCCTACCTCATGGTGTGGGTCCCTGGTCACTGACGGGTACTTTCGTTAATTTTGAGTGGGCTCCGCCCACTTTGTGTTTTTGGCCCTCTAAACAGTAATAATGTTCAATTTTTGCATCACATGTTTATATGAACGGAACATGCAAGAGATGAAACGTATTTGTGAGCGCAAATGAGTGCTTTACATTGGGAAGACGACCGCGAAGTAAAGTGCTCGTTTAGGGCGCACTTTTGCACGGGCTTCGCCTGTTTACAACGGTAATGTTCCATTTTCCTACAACTAATTAGTATGCACGGGGCGTGCGTTAGTGAGTGTTTGGAAGTGGGCGAGCGCTTCGCGCTCGATTTCGTGCGCACTATGTGCGCACTTTCGCAGCCGTGCTTTGCACGGCCTTACGGGACTAATAGGCCTCTCGCCAGCTCGTGGCGCTCGGGCCTAATAATACAATAATTTAGATCTATAGTAGATCTTTGGACTTTGTCGAATATAAAAGTAGCTTGTGAGTCGAAATTGTGTGGCACCTTGATGTAGAGGAACAAAAGATTTTATTAATTTGTGTGTGTGTGTGTGTGTGTGTGTGTGAACTGTCTGGTTTAAGCCACTCTCTTTCCACACCTAAAAAACACATCAAACTTTTAAATCATTTGATATTTTCAAAATAAAATATATTACTCAAGTAGGAGTGAAAGTATGAAAACTAAGAGAGGTATATTTTTATTTCAAAGTTTCAAGGAAAGTCCTGAGGCAAAAGAGATGTGGTCACACACCTGTGGTCACACACCAGGGCTGTTGTCGGGACGTCCTGTCAGCTCGGTGCATTGTCCTCTTCTCTGTCCACAGCTGCACTTTCACCTGTAATAGCCCGTGACACACGTCCTGTCTGCACCTCGTTTCCTCTCTCGCTCTGTCTGCACCGGAGCCCAAACCACACTTAAATGTCCTGCGCTTTCACCGAGTCATTGTGCTGTGCCCCGCCCTGCCATCATTTGTTTTTCTTGATCTGGTGGTGTCGGTGTGGCCCCTGGTGTGGCCACAGTCGTCCAGGAGCCAAGACTCAGCTGTAGTCATCTGGACGCTGGTGTTTGGCTGTTCTTATTCCAGCAGATGGCGCCATTGAGTCAGATTACAAGCTCCTGCTGAAGCAACAGTTCATTGAAAAGCTGAAGAAATCTGCCATAAGAGACTTTAGGGTTTATTATCTGTGGCATGTAATAAAGTACAATCTGTTCAGCTCAGATATAACATTCTACATTCATATTTGATACAGATGTGGAGAAGCTGAAATGAACTGGTCCAATGCAGATTCTTGTTATAATACATGAAGTTAGTGAAGTTAGTGCGTCATTAAACGTTTGTGAAATTACCTTTTAGATTTCTCGTGACATCGGTGTCATCGCTCTTGCCCCTGATCTGGGAGTATGACATCATCACATTCTAGAAGATGAAAACCACCACAACCACTTTATCTATTTATAGCGCATCTATTCTGTGAGAAGCAGGGGAAGTGTGCTGTTAGCATGCTAATGTTTGTGTGTGAGCGATACATGTGGAGCTGGGACGAGTTTACAAGGAACTACTTCTGTTTTTCACCTTTCCACAGAACAAATCAGGCCCCGCCCCTTGAAGTGGCTCATCACTGTCGTGTTCTGGGTCTGATTGGTCATAAATACTGAGATCCATTCCACTTTAAAACGATGTATCTCTGATGTAAAACTCCACTATACACATAGTGCATGTACCAGGCTGTCCACAGGGAGCAGGCTTGGGTCCGGTCCAGTTTGCAGCTCCGGGTGGTGTGACCGGTGAGGAATGCTGCGCTGAACAAAGCATGTTTTCTCAGACTGTCAAAGCTAACGTTCCACCCACAGCAGTGATAATAATGACATGTGTGAGCGAGGGTCCCGCTCCGTGAGGGACGTCCCAACATCATGGGGCCAAACGGAGAACGTGCGTGAACTACATTCACAAACAACAACATGAAATAATAAAATACTTACAGCCCGCAATGCAAACTCAAAACTTAAAAGGTGAACTTCAAGATGAATCATATTCAAACCAGACAAACGCTCTGTTGTGACAGATGAAGAGTGGGAACGTATTTGTACTTATATTTGTACTGCATCCCACTCAATTTCAGAGCCTCAAAACTCCAGACACAATAAAAGGAAGGCTCTGGAACATTCTTCTGGACGACACAGGACAATGGGACAAAGTTTAGGACTCTTTCAGTTTGTGTTCTGTTCGTGGCTTTATTAGACGGAGTGAAATGGGGGATAAGAGAAGGCAGGACATGCAGTAAACTGTCTGAGGGATTTGAACTCACAACACTGCGGCCGGCCTGGCATATGTGCTGTGCTTTAACCACTCCACCACCGGCTGCACAGTTCTGTCTCCCCATCATAATGTGAATGCAATATACTACAAATGTAAAATATATAAATCACATGACAAGTCTTGAACACTGTGGGATGGTCAGGTCAGTGTCTTAGGGCAGATACTGACCCGCCCAAAGGCCGACAGAGCTACAGGACTGAATATACTAACATTAGTGACCACATCAGTGGCTGACCTGCCTCTGAAGATGGCAGGAACTCTAGAAAAGAACCTACATGTTTTGAATGTCAGATGTTTTTATATTTAGTTCAGTCGTGGTCAGTCCTGGACCTCGGTTCGCTCTGTCGTCGGGTCATCATCAGTTTAGTCTTATTGTCCAGCTGGTCACAGGACTCAAGCCAAAGCTAACTCTCCTGAAACTTGAAATGTTGCTTTTGCTTTTCTGGCAGAGCTGCTCATCTGAGGGGTCATCTGAGGGGTCATCTGAGGGGTCATCTGAGGGGTCATCCTCTGATGTCCGGCTCCAAACTGCTGAGGGAGCAGCTTTAGCTCCTGAATCTCCAGCACGCCATAATAACTGACGATAACAACCGCCTGAGGTGCGCCTACAGCTGCCATTATCTCCAAGCATGCCTAATTACCACATTGTCCGGCACAGCCAGCGAGCCGCCCGGCACGCTGCAGTCTGGAGACAATGGGACGGGACTGTCCTTCAGTCCCCTTTCTCCTTCACCAGCTAAAACAGTCACTTCAGACAGAACCAGAGTACAAGGTAAGACTAGGTGCTGCCTGGTGGT